>NC_059226.1:22535801-22648301 GCF_020615455.1 Coregonus clupeaformis | reverse complement strand
TTAGGGAAGTAACATTTGTGTCCTACAGGTGGCGGAAGACAACCACGTCTGAAGTCATCTCAGCATAAAGCAGGGCCTAGTAGAGGTGAAGTGTCCCTGAGACCCAGAATGACACAGTCGTCATGGGGTACTACCTAGGTGTGTGTGTGTGTGTGTGTGTGTGTGTGTGTGTGTGTGTGTGTGTGTGTGTGTGTGTGTGTGTGTGTGTGTGTGTGTGTGTGTGTGTGTGTGGTGTGTGCACGTATGTGGTGTGTGCGCGTGCTGGCATAGGAAGTGTGTCACCCTGGCTGCTATGTTGAGATCTCCCATTACAGTGTCTGAGGGGGAAGCTGACTCACACAGAGAATAACACTGTCCTTATTCCTGTCCTGTGTCGCCATTCACACACACACACACACACACGCACAAACGCGCACACACACACAGACATACATAAACACCAACACACTTGACCTGACTCACACCTCTATGGAACGAAGGGAGGGCCTGGTCTGAAATAGTGTCACAATAGAAAGGCGGTGGAAATAGTATGACCAGTTGGGTCAATGGGAAGACTGTAAGAAGGCCCCTTCAGTAACAGATGACTGAATGTATTTGAATAGCAGTTCACTTTTTTAGACTTTGTCTCTTCCTCCTCCATAGGAACAGTGTAAGTGGAGCTGTGGCTCTTGACCTGGACTCATAAAGAGTCTCAGAACAGGAGTGTTGATCTAGGATCAGTTCTCTCCTGTCCAGATCATTTTCAATATTTTCTAAAAGGTCAAACTGACCTGCTCTGAGATCAGCACTCCTGTTCTGAGAGCCTTGAGTATGAATATTTCGTATTTTATTAGGATCCCCATTAGCTACAGCTGAAACCGAAAACATGACATAATACATAACATTAATAGGCAAGTACATCACAAGGACAGAACTACATACATTTAAAGGTCGACTTTGGGCATGAAAAATTGTGAAACTCTGCCTCTTTCTCAATTTTAAAACAGAAATGGGGTGTGCCTTTGGTGGTTCATTGATGACGACGATAAGTTACTCTCACTCACCAGAAAAAGTAACTGTATTAGTTGACACCATTGGTTTTCTATTGTAGCTAGTTTGTTAGCTAAGCTAGCCACTGTAGCTGGCCAGTTAACGTAAGCTAGCCTAACGTTAGTAGCTAGTACTATGAAGATAAGCTTACCTTAGCTGATTCCACTGCTCTAGTATCTGAGCGAAGAGGGAGAAGTGAAAGTCAGATTCATGTCTTGTAAGTCGCTCTGGATAAAAATGTAAATGTCTCCCCCTTTTCAGGGTCTGCTGTGCTCACTCCTCCACTATTTGTTGACGTCATTTCAGAGGATTTGTTTTGGGACGGAAGCTGTCGAGATCAGTAAGAAAGGGCACTTCTTATTCATCAATAAAAATAAAAAGCATTAAATGATGTGGTATGATGGTGCATTGGTCAGTTATATAGTTTAAAGCCATTATTTTAGCGTTTTTGCCCAAAGTCGACTTTTAAAATAAGAATACACGCTTTCATACATTTATGCCTTCATAATCATGTGATTCATAGACGCAACTGTCACGATCGTCGTAGGGAACAGACCAAGGCGCAGCGTGATGAACGAACATACTTTAATTAGTTAAAGTGTAAACACAATACAAAACAAGAAACGACTCGTGAAGTCCACGGTATCAATGACCGAACACGGAACAAGAACCCACAAACACAAAGGGAAAATAGACAGTATAAATATGGCTCCCAATCAGAGACAACCAACGACAGCTGACACTCGTTGCCTCTGATTGGGAGTCACTCTAGCCAACATAGAAATAAACACACCAGAATACCAACATAGAAATAAACACAAAGAATGAACACACCCTGGCTCAACATATAGAGTCCCAGAGCCAGGGTGTGACAGTACCCCCCCCTAAAGGCGCGGACTGCGACCGCGCCTCAACCTGAACAAAACAGGGGAGGGCTGGGCGGGCATACCTCCTCGGCGGCGGTTCTGGCTCCGGCCTTGACCACCACCCTCCAATACACCCCCCATAGCGCCCCTGGTCCAGTCTGGCCCCGCCGGCTGGAGCTGAACTGGACTTAGCAGGAGCGGTTAGCTTCAGCTCCATAGTGGAGCAGTTGACTGGTACCTTACCTGGCACCGGTGACCCAGGCACGGGTTGTGCTGGACTGACGACGCGCACCTCTGGCTTGGTGCGTGGAGGAGGAACGGGCCTTACCAGGCTGACGACGCGCACCCCTGGCTTGGTGCGTGGAGGAGGAACGGGCCTTACCAGGCTGACGACTCGCACCCCTGGCTTAGTGCGTGGAGGAGGAACGGGCCTTACCAGGCTGACGACTCGCACCCCTGGCTTGGTGCGTGGAGGAGGGACGGGACTTACCAGGCTGACGACTCGCACCCCTGGCTTGGTGCGTGGAGGAGGAACGGGCCTTACCAGGCTGACGTCTCGCACCCTGGCTTAGTGCGAGTGGCAGGAACAGGCCGGGCCGGGCTGGCGACGCGCACCGTAGACTTGGTGCGAGTGGCAGGAACAGGCCGGGCCGGGCTGGCGACGCGCACCGTAGACTTGGTGCGAGTGGCAGGAACAGGCCGGGCCGGGCTGGCGACGCGCACCGTAGACTTGGTGCGAGTGGCAGGAACAGGCCGGGCCGGGCTGGCGACGCGCACCGTAGACTTGGTGCGTGGAGCAGGGACAGGCCGGGCCGGGCTGTCGACGCACACCGTAGGCTTGGTGCGTGGAGCAGGGACAGGCCGGACTGGGCTGGCGACGCACACCGTAGGCTTGGTGCGTGGAGCAGGGACAGGCCGGACTGGGCTGGCGACGCACACCGTAGGCTTGGTGCGTGGAGCAGGGACTGGCCGGACTGGGCTGGCGACGCACACCGTAGGCTTGGTGCGTGGAGCAGGGACAGGCCGAACCGGGCTGTGGAGACGGATAGGAGACCTGGAGTGAAGAGCGGCCACAACCCGTCCTGGCTGAATGCCTACCCTCACACACTCTGTGTGAGGCATCCGCACAGGACGTACAGGGCGGTGTATCCGTAACCTGGTGGCCTCCAGAATCCGCCCCTTTTTTGCCCCCGTCAGCCCCGTCGTCCATGCCGTGTGCCCCCCCCTAAAAAATGTCTGGGGTTGCCTCTCGACCGTCCGACGACGACCCTGATCACGCCGTTGCTCCTCTCTACGGCGCGCCTCCACCGTCTCTTCTCCCGGCGCTTCCTCCCATGTCCAGCCCAAGAGCTGCCCCTGGACACGCTGCTTGGTCGTTGCATGGTGGGTTCTTCTGTCACGATCGTCGTAGGGAACAGACCAAGGCGCAGCGTGATGAACGAACATACTTTAATTAGTTAAAGTGTAAACACAATACAAAACAAGAAACGACTCGTGAAGTCCACGGTATCAATGACCGAACACGGAACAAGAACCCACAAACACAAAGGGAAAATAGACAGTATAAATATGGCTCCCAATCAGAGACAACCAACGACAGCTGACACTCGTTGCCTCTGATTGGGAGTCACTCTAGCCAACATAGAAATAAACACACCAGAATACCAACATAGAAATAAACACAAAGAATGAACACACCCTGGCTCAACATATAGAGTCCCAGAGCCAGGGTGTGACAGCAACTGAATGAAAGTGCAACAAACAAAAACGAAAATGGAGATGCAATAACAAAGAGGTGCGTTGCAAATAGGTTGACACGTTTCGCAAAATTTCCCTGACGTGAATAAAGCTACATTGTTTCTACTAATTTTAAGCATCAGTTGTCAGAGCAGCTTACCGATCACTGCACCTGTACACAGCCCATCTGAAATTAGCCCGCCCAACTACCTCATCCCTATATTGTTATTTATTTTGCTCATTTGCACCCCAGTATCTCTATTTGCACATAATCTCTTGCACATCTATAATTCCAGTGTTAATACTAATTGTAATTATTTTGCACTATAGCCTATTTATTGCCTTACCTCCATAACTTGCTACATTTGCACACACTGTATATATATTTTCTGTTGTATTTTTTTGACTTTGTTTTTTTTTACCCCATATCTAACTCTGTGTTGTTGTTTTTATCGCACTGCTTTGCTTTATCTTGGCCAGATCACAGTTGTAAATGAGAACTTGTTCTCAACTGGCTTACCTGGTTAAATAAAGTTAAAATAAAATACAATAAAATAAATAATAGGCTCTGGGGTCTCCCTCTGAGGCCTGCTGGGGACTGGGCCTGGCCTGGGCCTAACCTGGGCCATCTAAAAACAGAACAGGACCTCAGGAGGACCAGAGGAGCGAGCAGCTGATTGATACTGTTTACACTGTTCCTCTCTCTGCTGTGGGGGATTTGACTCTACGTGGAGAGCGAACTGGAAAGCTAAATATGTCAGCACCGGAGGGTAGGTAGGGAGGATGGGTGAGGAAGAGGAGGAGGAAAGAGGGAGGCAGGGGGACAACAAGATGATCCATCCCTAACCTCATCAACAGCTTTCTCCCTCCCTCGTCATGAACAAAGACGACTTTCATGCTATGGAGGTATCATCACCACCTCCCCCACCCTCCCTCCTCCAAAACACACCATCACGCCTGCAGCTCAATATCAATATTTGTTGTACCCATGCTGCCCTCCCTCCTTCCCTCTATCCATCCACCCCCCCATCCCTCCCTCCTAGTCTAGCCTGTTATTGTGAGGGAGAAGCTGACTACCTCAGGCCTGGCTATCTTTAATCCCAGAAATCAGGCTATTCTCTGTGAGGGAGACCTGGAACAGGCCACACAGGATCAGGGGCACTGACATGCACTGACTCAGCCTAGCTGGGAGTGAAAATGATGGATGGTTTCCTCTTCAGAACATCTCCAAGGCTTTCACAGACTTTTCCATAGACAGTTGATTTGAACTTCAAAGTAAAGTAACATGTCAGGAGAAAATGAGGTTTTCCCCTGGTGGAATTCCACAATGTGTTATGATTACGACAAAGACTGACGTAAAAACAATTATGTTTATCTGTTACACATCAACTCTACCCCTCCAGATCCCTGTCCCCAGCCCCAGCTTTCCTCTCCCTCTCTGGGGTTGGGCTGTAGGCAAGTTCCATGCTGCTGCTTTGGTATTTCAAACACTAGGCCTCATCATTAAGCCCTGGACAGACAGGTGTGTGTGTCTGTGTGGGATCCACCTTCAAACCTGATGGGCCATTAACCCTGCTGTGGCTCACCATCAATATAGCCTCTGGGGCAAGGGCCTGTAAATAACAGGGTCAGAGAACGAGGGAGGGAAGAAGAAAGAAAGAAAGAAAGAAAGAAAGAAAGAAAGAAAGAAAGAAAGAAAGAAAGAAAGAAAGAAAGAAAGAAAGAAAGAAAGAAAGAAAGAAAGAAAGAAAGAAAGAAAGAAAGAAAGAAAGAAAGAAAGAAAGAAAGAAAGAAAGAAAGCAAGGGGGGAGAGAGGGAGGGAGGAGGGTAGGGAGGCACAGCAGGACCAGGATCACAGAAATGCCTCCCAACCCCCCACACCTCTGGCCCCCAGGGGACAGGACGTCTGATACTTAATGAGAGGGGGGTTGCTGACTCCTGATTACCTAGTGTCGTTCCCAGCCGTGTGTCTTCACTTTTCACCACAACACAATAACCCTATAGGCCTGGCAAGAGAAGCTAATTCCTAACTCAGTTTGGGTTGACGACAACCACCCAAAAATGTCTGTGGCCCAATAAGAAGGTGGACAGGCACAATTTTTTTTTTTTTTTTTTTCACCTTTATTTAACCAGGTAAGCCAGTTGAGAACAAGTTCTCATTTACAACTGCGACCTGGCCAAGATAAAGCAAAGCAGTGCGATAAAAACAACAACACAGAGTTACATATTGTAACGATCCCGGCAGTCTGAGTCAGGTCCTGTCTGTGGACTAGTTTTTTCTGCTCGGGATCTCCAGTTTCCCGAGGGTTCTGGAACGCTCCGGGGAGCTCTCTTGATTTCCGCACCTGCATCCCATCAGCAATCTGCACACCTGGTCCTGATCATCACCCTTCTTAGGCTCTGGCCTAACATCCATTCCCTGCCGGATGCGTTAGCCATGAACAGTAGGTTTACCAGAGTATCAGTCTTAGAGCTTCTAGCGTTAGTTTTGTTGTTTTGCACCTTGTTGGTTTGTTGTTTACTTACCTCCGTTTTTGTTCCATCTGCAGTCACTCGTCCGGAACCTTCATCCAACCTCTGCCTGGTGGTCGGCGGCTGCCGAGCCATGATTGGATCAACCACTGCACCCCCAACAACTAATCAACGCCGCCCGCTCTGTTCCCTGGATTATTCAGCATCACTCTTGAATTTGTAAATAAACACTCACCTTCGTTTCAACTTACCTTGTCCTGGTCTGCTTCTGGGTTCTGGCTTAGCAACTCGTGACACATATGGGGTAAACAAAACATAAAGTCAAAAATACAACAGAAAATATATATACAGAGTGTGCGAATGTAGTAAGTTATGGAGGTAAGGCAATAAATAAGCCATAGTGCAAAATAGTTACAATTTCGTATTAACACTGGAATGATAGATGTGCAAAAGATGATGTACAAATAGAGATACTGGGGTGCAAATTAGCAAAATAAATAACAAGATGGGGATGAGGTAGTTGAGTGGGCTAATTTCAGAATGGCTGTGTACAGGTGCAGTGATCGGTAAGCTGCTCTGACAACTGACGCTTAAAGTTAGTGAGGGAGATAAGAGTCTTTTTTTTTAGTGAGGGAGATAAGAGTCAGGGTGACACGAGAGATTTTTGCAGTTCGTTCCAGTCATTGGCAGCAGAGAACTGGAAGGAATGGCGGCCAAAGGAGATGTTGGCTTTGGGGTTGACCAGTGAGATATACCTGCTGGAGCGCAGACTACGGGTGGGTGTTGCTATGGTGACCAGTGAGCTAAGATAAGACAGGGATTTGCCTAGCAGTGATTTATAGATGACCTGGAGCCAGTGGGTTTGGTGACGAATATGTAGTGAGGGCCAGCCAACAAGAGCGTACAGGTCACAATGGTGGGTAGTATATGGGGCTTTGGTGACAAAACGGATGGCACTGTGATAGACTACATCCAATTTGCTGAGTAGAGTGTTGGAGGCTATTTTGTAAATGACATCGCCGAAGTCAAGGATCGGTAGGATAGTCCGTTTTACGAGGGCATGTTTGGCAGCATGAGTGAAGGAGGCTTTGTTGCGAAATAGGAAGCCGATTCTAGATTTAACTTTGGATTGGAGATTCTTAATGTGAGTCTGGAAGGAGAGTTTACAGTCTAACCAGACACCTAGGTATTTGTAGTTGTCCACATACTCTAGGTCAGACCCGTCGAGAGTGGTGATTCTAGTCGGGTGGGCGGGTGCCAGCAGCGTTCGATTGAAGAGCATGCATTTAGTTTTACTAGTGTTTCAGAGCAGTTGGAGGCTACTGAAGGAGTGTTGTATGGCATTGAAGCTCGTTTGGAGGTTTGTTAACACAGTGTCCAATGAAGGGCCAGATGTATACAAAATGGTGTCGTCTGCGTAGAGGTGGATCTGAGAGTCACCAGCAGCAAGAGCGACATCATTGATATACACGGAGAAAAGAGTCGGCCCAAGAATTGAACCCTGTGGCACCCCCATAGAGACTGCCATAGGTCCAGACAACAGGCCCTCCGATTTGACACATTGAACTCTATCTGAGAAGTAGTTGGTGAACCAGGCGAGGCAGTCATTTGAGAAACCAAGGCTATTTAGTCTGCCAATAAGAATGCGGTGGTTGACAGAGTCGAAAGCCTTGGCCAGGTCGATGAAGACGGCTGCACAGTACTGTCTATTATCGATCGCGGTTATAATATCGTTTAGGACCTTGAGCGTGGCTGAAGTGCACCCATGACCAGCTCGGAAACCGGATTGCATAGCGGAGAAGGTACGGTGGGATTCGAAATGGTCGGTGATCTGTTTGTTAACTTGGCTTTCAAATACTTTCGAAAGGCAGGGCAGGATGGATATAGGTCTGTAACAGTTTGGATCTAGAGTGTCACCCCCTTTGAAGAGGGGGATGACCGCGGCAGCTTTCAATCTCTGGGGATCTCAGACGTTACGAAAGAGAGGTTGAACAGGCTAGTAATAGGGGGTTGCGACAATTTGGCGGCTAGTTTTAGAAAGAAAGGGTCCAGATTGTCTAGCCCAGCTGATTTGTAGGGGTCCAGATTTTGCAGCTCTTTCAGAACATCAGCTGTCTGAATTTGTGTGAAGGAGAAGCGGGGGGCATGGGCAAGTTGCAGCGGAGGGTGCAGAGTTGGTGGCCGGGGTAGTGGTAGCCAGGTGGAAAGCATGGCCAGCCGTAGCAAAATGCTTGTTGAAATTCTCGATTATTGTAGATTTATCTGTGGTGATACTGTTTCCTAGCCTCAGTGCAGTGGGCAGCTGGGAGGAAGTGCTCTTATTCTCCATGGACTTTACAGTGTCCCAAAACTTTTTGGAGTTAGTGCTACAGGATGCAAATTTCTGTTTGAAAAAGTTAGCCTTTGCTTTCCTGACTGCTTGTGTATATTGGTTCCTAACTTCCCTGAAAAGTTGCATATCGCGGGGCTATTTGATGCTAATGCAGTATGCCACAGGATGTTTTGTGCTGGTCAAGGGCAGTCAAGTCTGAGGACAACCAGGGGCTATATCTGTTCTTAGTTCTGTATTTTTTGAATGGGGCATGTTTATTTAAGATTGAGAGGAAATTACTTTTAAAGAACAACCAGGCATCCTCTACTGACGGAATGAGATCTATATCCATCCAGGACACCTGGGCCAGGTCAATTAGGAAGGCCTGCTCGCTAAAGTGTTTTAGGGAGCGTTTGACAGTGATGAGGGGTGGTCATTTGACCGCGGACCCGTTACGGACGCAGGCAATAAGGCAGTGATCGCTGAGATCCTGGTTGAAGACAGCGGAGGTGTATTTAGAGGGTAAGTTAGTCAGGATGATATCTATGAGGGTACCCATGTTTACGGATTTAGGGTTGTACCTGGTAGGTTCGTTGATAATTTGTGTGAGATTGAGGGCATCTAGTTTGGATTGTAGGATGGCCGGGGTGTTAAGCATATCCCAATTTAGGTCACCAAGCAGTACGAACTCTGAGGATAAATGGGGGGCAATCAATTCACATATGGTGTCCAGGGCACAGCTGGGGGCTGAGGGGGGTCTGTAGCAAGTGGCAACAGTGAGAGACTTATTTCTGGAAAGGTGGATTTTTTGAAGTAGAAGCTCAAACTGTTTGGGCACAGACCTGGATAGTATGATAGAGCTCTGCAGGCTATCTCTACAGTAGATTGCAACTCCACCCCCTTTGGCAGTTCTATCTAGACGGAAAATGTTATAGTTGGGGATGGAAATTTCAGAATTTTTGGTGGCCTTCCTAAGCCAGGATTCAGACACTGCTAGAACATCAGGGTTGGCGGAGAGTGCTAACGCAGTGAATAACTCAAACTTAGGAAGTAGACTTCTGATATTTACGTGCAAGAAACCAAGACTTTTGCAATTACAGAAGTCAGCAAAAGATAGCGCCTGGGGAGTAGGAGTGATACTGAGGGCTGCAGGTCCTGGGTTAGCCTCTACATCGCCAGAGGAACAGAGGAGGACTAGAATAAGGATACGGCTAAAGGCTTTAAGAACTGGTCTTCTAGTGCGTTGGGTACATAGAATAAAGGGGGCAGATTTCCGGGCGTTGTAGAAAAGATTCAGAGCATTATGTACAGACAAGGATATGGAAGGATATGAGTAAAGTGGAGGTAAACCTAAGCGTTGGGTAACAATGAAAGAGATAGCATCACTGGAGGCACCAATTGAGTCGGTCTCCGCGTGTATGGGGGGTGGGACAAAGGAGCTATCTAAGGCAGGTTTAGCTGGGCTGGGGGGATCTACAGTGAAATAGTACAATTAGAAATAACCGAAACAACAATAAGCTAACCATATTGACAAGGGAGAGAGGCATAAAGCAATCACAGGTGTAATTTGAGAGAGCTAAGACAACAGCTGGTAATGATGACACAGTTTGGGCTGAGGCTAAACATAAACAGGATGCAGTACCGTAAAAATGAACAGTCCAGCAGACATCAGCTGTATAGCTGAGTTATCATAAGGTCCGGTGAACAGCAATAGGATAGTTCGGAGGTAGTTCGGGGGCTGCTAAAGCACTAGCGGGCAAGAGGCCACGGCTAGCGTGTGCTAGCGGGCCGGGGCTAGCAGATGGAATCTTCGTGGTCGACGTCGTAACGGGAAGCCTGTTGTAACCATATCAGACGATTTCGTCGGAAGACCAGTCGTGTAGGATCGGCGGGGCTCCGTGTCAACACTAGGTGGTCCCGTCCGGTTGACAGAGAGGTAGATAGATGGGAGATGGGAGATGGGCCTAGCTCAGGATGATTAGCCAGACCACAACGTCCATTTTGTTGCAGCTAGCTGGTAGCGATGAATCCGGAGTTAAATGTCCAGTGATTCAGTGATTCCGGCAGAAAAACTGATATGTTCTGGGTCGATAACGCGCTGTGCAGACAGTGCAGACTGGCCAAATAATAGTCCAGACTAGAGCTGGCTGGTAGGTGGTGCAGGCCACGGACAATGGTGAAAAAACCGCTAACGGTAGCTGATAGCAAGTAGCTGTCACGCCCTTGCTCTGGGGACTCTAGTATGTTTAGCCAGGGTGTGATTTTTAATTTGTTTTTCGTTCTAGTTTTGTAGTTCTATGTTGGCCAGTGTGGTTCTCAATCAGAGGCAACGTGTATCAGCTGTTGCTTGTTGTCTCTGATTGGGACCATACTTAAGCAGCCAGTTTTCCCACAGTGTTTGTGGGATCTTGTTCCTGTGTAGGTTTGTGTTTTGCACCTTTGGACGTCACGTATCGATTTGTTGTTTTGTTCGTGTAATCATTATTTAATAAATATGTTCACCTTCCACGCTGCGCCTTGGTCCTCTGTATCCGACGATCGTGACAGTAGCTAGTTAGCTGGCTACTCCCGTCCGGTAGACCTAGAGGTAGATACCCGGGATATGAGCCTGGCTCTAGGCTAGCTCGAGGCTAACTGGTGCTTGCATCGGGGGCAGTGGTGATTAGCCAAACAGCAACATCCATTCGGTTGCGGCTAGCTAGTTGCGATCCGGTGATTAATGTCCAGTGATTCAATTATTCCGGCAGAAAAATCCAATGTTCTGGGTGAAATAGCAACTAGTTTCAACTGGAGATTCTAGATAAAAGGTAAGTCAATAATAGAATCCGTTCCACATTGAGTGAGGCGGGTTGCAGGAAAGTATATTTTGTAGAAGGATGAAAAGTCTGATAGGAAAATATGTACGAAAAATTAAAATAAAAACAGGGTATTTACAGGCTATTTACAGACACACGACAAAAACAGGACTGCACTACTACGCCATCTTGGAAGCACCTTCTTCACCTCCTTCCTGCTACAAGTTCTGTAAATCATTTTTTTCCTATCAGAGGTACTAGGACCCCTGGGGGTACCTGTCCTATCCACAGGGGGTACTTGAGAAGACTCATGAGACCATAGGTTTAAGGCGTCAGCATGCTTCAGTTGGGCTGGTGGCTAGCCGAAGTCGGCTAGGTGAACCGAACGAGTGTGCTTGAATACTCCCTTAAAAGACATTCGCTTGAAAAACGAGAAAAAAGCGGCAACAGTACTGTTTGTCCATTTAGAGACGCTGTAGCCAATATACACTTCCTCAAAATAGTCAGAATGAATCTAACTCAAGATATCTGTCATTGATTTTGAAGTTGAGATCTTGGTCACGCAATTTTACTGTACATCTAACTAAGTTGTTTGGTGCATTATTTCTTAATGAAAAATGACGTCTCCCGTTGAATGATAACAAAGACTTTACTGAAGAATCCCTACTGTTGACCAATCCCCGACAAAGGGGATTAGACTTTGGCTACCGACTTCGGCTTCCCTTTAGAATTTTTTGATTAAATATTTTTTCCCTCATCAATCTACACACAATACCCCATAATGACAAAGCAAAAACAGGTTTGTAGATTATTTTGCAAATGTATAAAAAATAACAAACTGAAATATCACATTTACACGTGTTATGGGGTATTGTGTGTAGATTGATGAGGGCAAATAATATTGAATCAATTTTAGAATAAGGCTGTAACGTAACAAAACGTGTACAAAGTGAAGGGGTCTGAATACTTTCAAAATGAACTGTATGCACAAACTCTTCTGAACTGTTTCGGTTGGGAAGCATTCGGACTACTTTATCCTCCAAAGCAGGCAGAATCCTTTATGTTCCTTTCTCCCGTACTATCACCCTCCCATAGATGAAGGTACCTGGCAAGCCTAGATGGACTGGATGGACTCCTGCCACAACCCCAAGCCCAAGTCTCATTTAAGCACTAATTCAATACCTCAAGCTAATATTCTTTCAGAAAAAAAGTGCTAGGCGAGGAGGAGGGAGGGAGGGAGAGAGGGAGGGAGGGAGGGAGGGAGGGAGGGAGAAGGCGGGTAGAGGGGATACTATGTACACAGAAGCATATCACAGCCAGCCAGCCATTAATGACACAAGCATCAAAAAGATTGGGCTCTTGGACGTCACCCAAGAGGAGAATGCACACAGATATCGTGTTTCTTCTTGCAGTTTGTTGCACAAGTTCTTGAAGTTGTTTTTTCTTTTTTTTCAGTTGGAAATCTTATCGAGGTTCAAAGAGGTTGCTTTTGTGGACGTCAACAAACCTGTTAGGCCCCGAGATTATAGGGATCAAAATGAATCTCTTGAAAGGGCCTTTACCTTAACCAACCCATTAATACAGTATAACACTACATAGGGCAGGGTTTCTTATGGGTCGGGACCCAATGTGGGCCCTGGGCATGTGAGTGGTGGGTCACGAGTTATGAGAATACATCTATAGTGGTGTGGTGACCTGCAGGGTCGAGTGTTGGGTCACGTCATTGGTGTGGTGACCTGCAGGGTCGAGTGTTGGGTCACGTCAGTGGTGTGGTGACCTCCAGGGTCGAGTGTTGGTTCACGTCAGTGGTGTGGTGGGGTGACCTGCAGGGTCGAGTGTTGGGTCACGTCAGTGGTGTGGTGTCCTGTAGGGTCGAGTGTTGGGTCAGGTCAGTGGTGTGGTGTCCTGTAGGGTCGAGTGTTGGGTCACGTTAGTGGTGTGGTGTCCTGTAGGGTCGAGTGTTGGGTCAGGTCAGTGGTGTGGTGTCCTGTAGGGTCGAGTGTTGGGTCATGTCAGTGGTGTGGTGTGGTGACCTACAGGGTCGAGTGTTGGGTCACGTCAGTGGTGTGGTGTGGTGACCTGCAGGGTCGAGGGTTGGGTCAGGTCAGTGGTGTGGTGTGGTGACCTGCAGGGTCGAGTGTTGGGTCACATCAGTGGTGTGGTGACCTGCAGGGTCGAGTGTTGGGTCAGGTCAGTGGTGTGGTGTGGTGACCTAAAGGATCGAGTGTTGGGTCAGGTCAGTGGTGTGGTGTAGTGACCTGCAGGGTCGAGTGTTGGGTCACGTCAGTGGTGTGGTGTCCTGTAGGGTCGAGTGTTGGGTCACGTCAGTGGTGTGGTGTAGTGACCTGCAGGGTCGAGTGTTGGGTCACGTCAGTGGTGTGGTGTGGTGACCTGCAGGGTCGAGTGTTGGGTCACGTTAGTGGTGTGGTGTCCTGTAGGGTCGAGTGTTGGGTCACGTCAGTGGTGTGGTGTAGTGACCTGCAGGGTCGAGTGTTGGGTCACGTCAGTGGTGTGGTGTGGTGACCTGCAGGGTCGAGTGTTGGGTCAGGTCAGTGGTGTGGTGTGGTGACCTGCAGGGTCGAGTGTTGGGTCACGTTAGTGGTGTGGTGTCCTGTAGGGTCGAGTGTTGGGTCAGGTCAGTGGTGTGGTGTCCTGTAGGGTCGAGTGTTGGGTCACGTCAGTGGTGTGGTGTGGTGACCTGCAGGGTCGAGTGTTGGGTCACATCAGTGGTGTGGTGACCTGCAGGGTTGAGTGTTGGGTCAGGTCAGTGGTGTGGTGTGGTGACCTCCAGGGTCGAGTGTTGGTTCACGTCAGTGGTGTGGTGGGGTGACCTGCAGGGTCGAGTGTTGGGTCACGTCAGTGGTGTGGTGTCCTGTAGGGTCGAGTGTTGGGTCAGGTCAGTGGTGTGGTGTCCTGTAGGGTCGAGTGTTGGGTCACGTTAGTGGTGTGGTGTCCTGTAGGGTCGAGTGTTGGGTCAGGTCAGTGGTGTGGTGTGGTGACCTACAGGGTCGAGTGTTGGGTCACGTCAGTGGTGTGGTGTGGTGACCTGCAGGGTCGAGTGTTGGGTCAGGTCAGTGGTGTGGTGTGGTGACCTGCAGGGTCGAGTGTTGGGTCACATCAGTGGTGTGGTGACCTGCAGGGTCGAGTGTTGGGTCAGGTCAGTGGTGTGGTGTGGTGACCTGCAGGATCGAGTGTTGGGTCAGGTCAGTGGTGTGGTGTAGTGACCTGCAGGGTCGAGTGTTGGGTCACGTCAGTGGTGTGGTGTGGTGACCTGCAGGGTCGAGTGTTGGGTCACGTTAGTGGTGTGGTGTCCTGTAGGGTCGAGTGTTGGGTCACGTCAGTGGTGTGGTGTAGTGACCTGCAGGGTCGAGTGTTGGGTCACGTCAGTGGTGTGGTGTGGTGAACTGCAGGGTCGAGTGTTGGGTCAGGTCAGTGGTGTGGTGTGGTGACCTGCAGGGTCGAGTGTTGGGTCACGTTAGTGGTGTGGTGTCCTGTAGGGTCGAGTGTTGGGTCAGGTCAGTGGTGTGGTGTCCTGTAGGGTCGAGTGTTGGGTCACGTCAGTGGTGTGGTGTAGTGACCTGCAGGGTCGAGTGTTGGGTCACGTCAGTGGTGTGGTGTGGTGACCTGCAGGGTCGAGTGTTGGGTCACATCAGTGGTGTGGTGACCTGCAGGGTCGAGTGTTGGGTCAGGTCAGAGGTGTGGTGTGGTGACCTGCAGGATCGAGTGTTGGGTCAGGTCAGTGGTGTGGTGTCCTGTAGGGTTGAGTGTTGGGTCACGTTAGTGGTGTGGTGTCCTGTAGGGTCGAGTGTTGGGTCAGGTCAGTGGTGTGGTGTCCTGTAGGGTCGAGTGTTGGGTCACGTCAGTGGTGTGGTGTAGTGACCTGCAGGGTCGAGTGTTGGGTCACGTCAGTGGTGTGGTGTGGTGACCTGCAGGGTCGAGTGTTGGGTCAGGTCAGTGGTGTGGTGTGGTGACCTGCAGGGTCGAGTGTTGGGTCACATCAGTGGTGTGGTGACCTGCAGGGTCGAGTGTTGGGTCAGGTCAGTGGTGTGGTGTGGTGACCTGCAGGGTCGAGTGTTGGGTCACGTCAGTGGTGTGGTGTGGTGACCTGCAGGGTCGAGTGTTGGGTCACGTCAGTGGTGTGGTGTCCTGTAGGGTTGAGTGTTAGGTCACGTCAGTGGTGTGGTGTGGTGACCTGCAGGGTCGAGTGTTGGGTCACGTCAGTGGTGTGGTGACCTGCAGGGTCGAGTGTTGGGTCACGTCAGTGGTGTGGTGACCTGCAGGGTCGAGTGTTGGGTCACGTCAGTGGTGTGGTGTCCTGTAGGGTCGAGTGTTGGGTCAGGTCAGTGGTGTGGTGTGGTGACCTGCAGGGTCGAGTGATGGGTCACGTCAGTGGTGTGGTGTGGTGACCTGCAGGGTCGAGTGTTGGGTCAGGTCAGTGGTGTGGTGTCCTGCAGGGTCGAGCGTTGGTTCAGGTCAGTGGTGTGGTGTCCTGCAGGGTTGAGTGTTGGGTCAGATCAGTGGTGTGGTGTCCTGTAGGGTCGAGTGTTGGGTCACGTTAGTGGTGTGGTCTCCTGTAGGGTCGAGTGTTGGGTCAGGTCAGTGGTGTGGTGTCCTGCAGGGTCGAGTGTTGGGTCAGGTCAGTGGTGTGGTATCCTGTAGGGTCGAGCGTTGGGTCAGGTCAGTGGTGTGGTGTCCTGTAGGGTCGAGCGTTGGGTCAGGTCAGTGTGGTGCCATGGTGTCACAGTGTCAGGCTGTCCTCATATCTGTAAAGCCATACTGACAGCATGCACAAACACACACACACAAACACACGCACACCACACACACACACACAAACAAACACACGCACACCACACACACACACACAAACACACAAACACACAAACACACACACGTACAAACACACGTACAAACACACACACACACAAACACACACAAACACACAAACACACACACTCAACCCATGGACACTCAGTCATAACTACAGTCTCTTTTCCACCTGATCAATCATCCCAACAGCCCTGTATATCCACAAGAGGTGTATTCCTTCCTAACAACTGCATGGGAACTCTGAACACAGAGAGGGGGGAGAGAGGGCGAGAGAGAAAGAGGTAGAAAGGGGGAGGGAGAAAAGGAGAGCGTGAGAGGGGGAGAGAGAGATATATACAGACTCAATGAGCAAAGCCTTGCTATTGAGAAAGGCCGCCGTAGGCAGACCTGGCTCTCAAGAGAAGACAGGCTATGTGCACACTGCCCACAAAATGAGGTGGAAACTGAGCTGAAACTGTCTTTCTGTCTCTCTCTTTCTGTCTCTCTCTCTTTCTGTCTCTCTCTTTCGGTCTCTCTCTTTCTGTCTCTCTCTCTTTCTGTCTCTCTCTCTCTTTCTGTCTCTCTCTCTTTCTGTCTCTCTCTTTCTGTCTCTCTCTCTCTCTCTCTCTCTCTCTCTCTCTCTCTCTCCTCGAGATGCTCTCTGCAGATCTGTAGGTGTGTAGCAGCAACACTGGACAGTTTGGACAATTTACATGTGCGCGCATGAACACACACACACACACAGTATTTCCCATTTGGGGCTCAAATACAGCAGGCAGGGTGTTTCAGATCCTCATAGTCCAAACCTGAAAACACAGAAACCTGAGATTCAACACTCTCACTCCCCACTGGTAGACACAGGGTTCTGCTTTTGTATTTTACAGCAGCAACAGTCAGCATTAGGCCAAAGCTGTTACTGTCTCAACAACAAGCCCCTCCACTCACTCACACACACACCCTCTCCTACCCTTCCACAAACACCCATCCACCCTCCACCACTCCCCATACCAGGCTCTCTTTTACAGCACTAAGGTTAGGACAAACACAGGGGCATGCAGCTATGTGGATGAGATTATCACCAGGATCTGACCCGGTGACCATGTGGAGGTCATGTGTGGAGGGCCGGGAGGGCGGCAGGCTGGTCGGTGAGGTAACCCCAAGGCCCCAGCAGGACTGTGTATGCCTGACGTCTCAGGAATCTGCCCAGCGCCACTCTGCCTGGCCCCAGCCCCTGTCCCTGTCACTGGCCCTTGCAACACGACACGATACACAGCACAAGACTGGGGACGGAGGGAGGGAGGGAGGGAGGGAGGGAGGGAGGGAGGGAGGGAGGGAGGGAGGGAGGAAACAGAGAATATGGAGGGAGGGAGGGAGGGAGGGAGAGAGATGGACGGAGGGTGGGAGACGGAGGGAGGGAGGGAGGGAGGGAGGGAGGGAGGGAGGGAGGGAGGGAGACAAGGAGACGGAGGGGGGGGAGACAAGGAGACGGAGGGAGGGAGGGAGGGAGGGAGGGTCTGCTCATCCTGACTAATAGGGCTATAGAGGAAGGATGATTAGGTGTTGTTACTGCCTAGCTACCTTATTGAACCGTTCAGCTCCCACAGTGAACAGATCTACAGTCTGTTACTGCCTAGCTACCTTACTGAACCGTTCAGCTCCCACAGTGAACAGATCTACAGTCTGCTACTGCCTAGCTACCTTACTGAACCGTTCAGCTCCCACAGTGAACCAATCTGCACAGTCTGTTACTGCCTAGCTACCTTACTGAACCGTTCAGCTCCCACAGTGAACAGATCTACACAGTCTGTTACTGCCTAGCTACCTTATTGAACCGTTCAGCTCCCACAGTGAACAGATCTACACAGTCTGTTACTGCTGTTTCCCCCTGCTCTGCACACTTCTGCTGTAGGTGTGATGTGTGTAACATACAGTGGGGAAAAAAAGTATTTAGTCAGCCACCAATTGTGCAAGTTCTCCCACTTAAAAAGATGAGAGAGGCCTGTAATTTTCATCATAGGTACACGTCAACTATGACAGACAAAATGAGGGAAAAAAATCCAGAAAATCACATTGTAGGATTTTTAATGAATTTATTAGCAAATTATGGTGGAAAATAAGTATTTGGTCAATAACAAAAGTTTCTCAATACTGCTATATACCCTTTGTTGGCAATGACACAGGTCAAACGTTTTCTGTAAGTCTTCACAAGGTTTTTACACACTGTTGCTGGTATTTTGGCCCATTCCTCCATGCAGATCTCCTCTAGAGCAGTGATGTTTTGGGGCTGTCGCTGGGCAACACGGACTTTCAACTCCCTCCAAAGATTTTCTATGGGGTTGAGATCTGGAGACTGGCTAGGCCACTCCAGGACCTTGAAATGCTTCTTACGAAGCCACTCCTTCGTTGCCCGGGCGGTGTGTTTGGGTTCATTGTCATGCTGAAAGACCCAGCCACGTTTCATCTTCAATGCCCTTGCTGATGGAAGGAGGTTTTCACTCAAAATCTCACGATACATGGCCCCATTCATGCTTTCCTTTACACGGATCAGTCGTCCTGGTCCCTTTGCAGAAAACAGCCCCAAAGCATGATGTTTCCACCCCCATGCTTCACAGTAGGTATGGTGTTCTTTGGATGCAACTCAGCATTCGTTGTCCTCCAAACACGACGAGTTGAGTTTTTACCAAAAAGTTCTATTTTGGTTTCATCTGACCATATGACATTCTCCCAATCCTCTTCTGGATTATCCAAATGCATTCTAGCGCACTTCAGACGGGCCTGGACATGTACTGGCTTAAGCAGGGGGACACGTCTGGCACTGCAGGATTTGAGTCCCTGGCGGCGTAGTGTGTTACTGATGGTAGGCTTTGTTACTTTGGTCCCAGCTCTCTGCAGGTCATTTACTAGGTCCCCCTGTGTGGTTCTGGGATTTTTGCTCACCGTTCTTGTGATCATTTTGACCCCACGGGGTGAGATCTTGCGTGGAGCCCCAGATCGAGGGAGATTATCAGTGGTCTTGTATGTCTTCCATTTCCTAATAATTGCTCCCACAGTTGATTTCTTCAAACCAAGCTGCTTACCTATTGCAGATTCAGTCTTCCCAGCCTGGTGCAGGTCTACGATTTTGTTTCTGGTGTCCTTTGACAGCTCTTTGGTCTTGGCCATAGTGGAGTTTGGAGTGTGACTGTTTGAGGTTGTGGACAGGTGTCTTTTATACTGATAACAAGTTCAAACAGGTGCCATTAATACAGGTAACGAGTGGAGGACAGAGGAGCCTCTTAAAGAAGAAGTTACAGGTCTGTGAGAGCCAGAAATCTTGCTTGTTTGTAGGTGACCAAATACTTATTTTCCACCATACTTTGCAAATAAATTCATTAAAAATCCTACAATTTGATTTTCTGGATTTTCTTTTCTCATTTTGTCTGTCATAGTTGACGTGTACCTATGATGAAAATTACAGGCCTCTCTCATCTTTTTAAGTGGGAGAACTTGCACAATTGGTGGCTGACTAAATACTTTTTTTCCCCACTGTATGTAGGTGATATACAGTATATCAGACACACGTCAGATCTGACGGTATAAGAAGAGGGAGGGGATGAGAAACAGAAAATGGGAGTCTGTCTGACATTATAGGAGGTTGGAGGGGATGAGAAACAGGAAATGGGAGTCTGTCAGAGTTTGAGCTACAGGAACAGCGAAGGGGAAAACCAGTAGGAAAACCGAAATGACAGACACACACACACACACACACACACAGAAGCACAAACACGCGCGCACGCACACACACACTAACACACACACACACGTGTGTGTTAGCATTACATACATACCAGGCGGCTATCAAATTATTTTTGCAAGAACTGCAGCTTCAGTGTTTCTTTGTGCGGTGGATTACGTCACCTGTAATCTGTAAGATCAACAGTGGCCTTAGTCTGGTCTACACTACTGCTGCTGTTGCAAGCCTGGTCCCACATCAGTAGATGTTTTAGCCAATATGCTTTTAGTATGTGGTTTTAGAGTTGGCTAAAGTATGTACAGATCTGGGATCAGGCTAGCTGTTACTGTTGCTTTATCTAAGAGTGGGGTTGAGACATGCTGTAGTAATGGATGTGACCCAGTCCTCCTGTCTCTGCTCCTGGCTCCATGGGGCTCATTACCGCTGAACTCTGGTCCCATGCCCAACTTGTCTGTCTGTCTGTGTGTGTGTTTGTGCGTGTGTTTATGTATGTGTTTGTGTGTGTTCATGTGTGTGTGTTTGTGTGCGCATGCGTTCCAGCGTGCCTACCTGTGTGTGTGTGTGTGTGTGTTTGTGTGTGTGTGTGTGTGCATGTGGGCGTGCGTGGCACAGCCCCATAGTCACCATTGATGGATATCTACTCTGGCTTCAAGAGAGCCAAAGGTTTTCCATCTTGTAACTCATGGGCCTTTTGACGGATGCCTTTACCAATTTACTACTGCTACTGCAACGGGGGCTACTGCTCCCCATCCAGTGTGTACATACGTCTTTCTGTAGTAGTTTTTTCCAGCTAGCTCTTATGGATTTTCCACTCCACTGATGAACGGACTGCAAAAGGAGGGAGGGAGAGGAGGGAGGGAGAGGAGTATTCAGAGGTCTAGAAGAGGTCATCTTGGTTACCCAGAAGTAAAATTATCTTGTGAAAGTAAAATTATCTCGTGAAAGTTTGTCACTTAGTGTTTTACTTCTGGGGGGAATGCCGTTTACAATTGTGATTACCTTTGTACAAACGGAAACTCTCGGCCAAACCCCTCCCTTCTGCCAATTTCACCCGTGTATATCATGGCCAAAAAGCAAATTTTGTTTTTTATTAATTTTTAAGATATAGCCAATTTTGACTTTGTGGCTGTGGAATATAATGGAAACCATTTATCATCTGCACACAGGCTTGAAAATCACCGCACCAGTCTAAGCACCACCTTCGCCCAATCCTGATTCGCCCAAATAATCAATGACAAAACCCTAAAAACCAGGAACTACTGCTGCTCATAATCACATAAATCTACGTGAGCCATGACAGATTCTCGCCATTTCATCTGTCCACGAGAATCTGTCCACGAGAATCTGTCCACGAGAATCTGTCCACGAGAATCTGTCCACAGGTGATTTAGAAGAGGAGGAGTAGAGAGGGAGAAGAGGGGAGGGAGAGGGAGAAGAGGGGAGGGAGAGGGAGAAGAGGGGAGGGAGAAGGAGAAGAGGGGAGGGAGAGGGAGAAGAGGAGGAGTAGAGAGGGAGAAGAGGGGAGGGAGAAGGAGAAGAGGGGAGGGAGAGGGAGAAGAGGGGAGGGAGAGGGAGAAGAGGGGAGGGAGAGGGAGAAGAGGGGAGGGGAGGGAGAAGGAGAAGAGGGGAGGGAGAGTGAGAAGAGAGGAGGGAGAGGGAGAAGAGGGGAGGGAGAGGGAGAAGAGGAGGAGTAGAGAGGGACAGGAGGGGAGGGAGAGGGAGAAGAGGGGAAGGAGAGGGAGAAGAGGGGAGGGAGAAGGAGAAAAGTGGAGGGAGAGGGAGAAGAGGAGGAGTAGAGAGGGAGAAGAGAGGGATGCCCATGTCTATGCCCACTTGTGCCCATACTCAAAAAGCATCTGTCTCAGAGTAGAAGTGCTGATCTAGCATCAGGTACATCAGGTACATGTCATCTTATTGATTATTATCTAAAAGGCTAAACTGATCTTAGACCAGCAGTCCTACTCTGGTCTGTCTTTGTATACGGTGTCTGGAACATAGTGGGGTTGGCACCATGGTGAAGGGAGACGGAAAGGTTGTGTGTTAAATGAGTCTGGGCAAACACACGCATACAAACACACACACGCACACACACACACCTATGAGTGATTTCAGTGATTCCAGGTAAGCACATCTGACTCACTACTCTTCAGACTCCCTCTCATTCAGACTCATATTCAGACTGAGACATGTTAGCTATGTTTCTGCACCAACACCTGAGTACACAGACTGAGGGAATGAGATACACTATATATACAAAAGTATGTGGACACCCCTTCAGCCACACCCGTTGCTGACAGGTGTATAAAATCGAGCACACAGCCATACAATCTCCATAGACAAACATTGGCAGTAGAATGGCCTTACTGAAGAGCTCATTGACTTTTAATGTGGCACCGTCATAGGATGCCACCTATCCAACAAGGCAGTTCGTTAAATTGTGTGGTAGGCCACACAAGCTCACAGAACGGAACCGCCGAGTGCTGAAACACATAGGGCGTAAAAATCGCCTGTCCTCGGTTGCAACACTCACTACGGAGTTCCAAACTGCCTCTTTAAGCAACATCAACACACTAACTGTTTGTCGGGAGCTTTATGAAATGGGTTTCCATGCCCGATCAGCCGCACACAAGCTTAAGATCACCATGCACAATGCCAAGCGTCGGCTGGAGTGGTGTAAAGCTTGCCGCCATTGGAAACGCATTCTCTGGAGTGATGAATCACACGTCACCATCTGGCAGTCCGACGGACGAATCTGGGTTTGGCAGATGCCAGGAGAACGCTACCTGCCCGAATGCATAGTGCCAACTGTAAAGTTTGGTGGAGGAGGAATAATGGTCTGGGGCTGTTTTTCATGGTTTGGACTAGGCCCCTTAGTTCCAGTGAAGGGAAATCTTAACACTACAGCATACAATTACATTCTAGATGATTCTGTGCCTCTAACTTTGTGGCTACGCACAAAGCGAGGTCCATAAAGAAATGGTTTGTTGAGATCGGAGTGGAAGAACTTGACCTGCACAGAGCCCTGACCTCAACCCCATCAAACACCTTTGGGATGAATTGGAACGCCGATTGCGAGCCAGGCCTGATCGCCCAACATCAGTGCCCAACCTCACTAATGCTTGTGGCTGAATGGAAGCAAGTCCCCGCAGCAATGTTCCAACATCTAGTGGAAAGCCTTCCCAGAAGAGTGGAGGCTGTTATAGCAGCAAATGGGGGGACCAACTCCATATTAATGCCCATGATTTTGGAATGAGATGTTCAACGAACAGGTGTCCACATACCTTTGGTCATGTAGTGTACCATCTGAATGATACACACACATTGCAGTACAGACAGTGTAGCTGGGGGAATTCATGGATCATCACAATACATGCTTCATCCAGAGTGTATATGGTTATATCCTTTCATACCTGGATTCAAATTCTATTAGACTTTTTTCAAATCCTTTGAGCGTTTGCTTTAGCCTGCCTGGAGTACCAGTAGGACAGGCTTTACCTTTTGAGACTGTCCCATTGGTTCTATTGCAACAGGCACGCTCAATCAAGCCCAGCTAAAATAAAAATAAAATAAATGACTCAATATAGTTTATGTTAAATGTATTGGTATGGATTTAAATCTCACCAAGTTCAGGTCCTGGGTGGGACTTGAACTCCCGTTGAACTGCCGTTCCCCGAGGCGCTAGATTCTTTACCTGCAGAGCTTTACCTGGGATTGCCTCAATTTATTTAACAGCTTGGCAAACACACTGGATGCATCCCAAAGCGGCACACTATTCCCTATAGTGGACAACCTTTGAACAGGGCTTACAGGGCTCTGGTCAAAATAGTGCACTATACAGTGAATAGGGTGCCATTTGGGATGAAACCCCTGCCTCTCAAGATAGTCCTTGTCTTTGACAGCTCAAGGAAACACTTCAATGAAAGAGACACATACCTGTACAAGTAATCTGCATAATATACATGTATATCCCTGAAAGACACAAAGACAAAGATGTGTGAATGTTGGTCCATGTTCAGTACAGTGGACTGAATTTGAATAAACTGAGTAAATACCTCAGCAAATGCAAGTAGGGGAAAGAGGATACCTAGTCAGTTGCGCAACTGAATACATTCAAAAGAGGTGTCTGCTACCTGGCTCGATTATCTGACATTTTAAGACTTTTCTACTCCATTGTCGTTATTAAAGTACAGCTTCAACGCTTCAAATGATGTATAATACATTGTAATTGGCAAGCCTGTTGGGAATAAATGTAGCAAGTGTATTGAATTAAGTTGACTTCAATTCCCACTGAAACAGAAGGGTAATTCCCAGGAATTGTATCTCTGTGGATGAAACATTACAACTGTCTAAACCAGTGGTTCTCAACTGGTTTTGCCTCGGGACTCAAATTGAACCAGGTTGTCTCAGTCGACACCCAATATTTGTATCACAAAGAAGAATTGCTAAAATACAATCTGGAAAAACTATTTTTTACGCTATATTGATAGTAAATGTAGCAATTATATGAAAAGGGAACAACATTCCCACCTCGTTCATTGTCAATAATACAAATTTTCCCATATTCTTGATGAAGAATGTTAATAAACTCACTGATTTGAGACCACAAAATCAGCCACAAATAGCGCTGCTAATACAGTAGCTCTATATTGAAAATACTGTGAATGAAGCAAAATTGTTCAGAGATTAAATACTTGGTTCAAGTCATTAAAGTTCAGACTGGATTATTTTAAAATTAAAATAACCAAATAAAAACATATTTATATATACACTACCAGTCAAAAGTTTGAACACACCTACTCATTCAAGTGTTTTTCTTTATTATTAAATTTTTTTACATTGTAGAATAATAGTGAAGACATCAAAACTATGAAATAACACATATGGAATCATGTAGTAACCAAAAAAGTGTTAAACAAATCAAAATATATTTTATATTTGAGATTCTTCAAATAGCCACCCTTTGCCATGATGACAGCTTTGCACACAATTGGCATTCTCTCAACCAGCTTCATGAGGTAGTCACCTGGAATGCATTTCAATTACAGTTTTTCTCAATTGTTTACACACAAATACTGGTACTTGAGACACAATGACCACAACATGTAACTCATGCACCAACCCCCTGAACCAATTCTGCAAACTACAAGCACAATTCCTGCTTTACACTCAAATTGCAGTTCTACAACACACCTTTTTCAAAACACTACACACAAATCTTTGCATTTGGCACAATTTTCATGCAGAAAATCTCTTGTTTCCACAATGAACACACTGCCATTCAAATATGCACACTGACTCATCACATGGGCAAACACCCATCACACAGTTTTACAATTAGCAATCAGAGCTTTAGCATAAAAGGGCAACAGGTGAGCTCTTCTGTTTTGGAGCAATGGATGCCAACATTGGAAACAGAGGCAGAGCCAGAGGAGTGAGAGTAAGAGGAGGAGGACGGGGAGGACAAGGACGAGGACGAGGACGAGGAAGGCCAAGGACCGTAATCTCTGATGAGATCCGAGCCACTTTGGTTGATCATGTGGTCAACCATGGTCTAACAATGAGGGATGCTGGGCAAAGAGTACAGACAAATTTGAGCAGGTACACTGTAGCATCCATCATCCGGACATTCCGAAATGAGAATAGGTAAGAAATCTACTCTCACTAGAAAATTGCAGTACTGCATATCAATACAGTACTCAATGAGTACAGTAGTACAGTATTGCCTGTGGACTGTTCTGTAGGACTGTAAAAATAAAGTATGTTTCAAGTATTTGGGAAATGTATTTCTACTTTGTATTTACAGCATTTTACTATTTGTTTGGCAGAACTGAAAGATTACCAACACAAGGTGGTCGGGAACATGCTCTGTCTCCTGAACAGGAAACTGAAATCATGAACATGGTCCTAGAAAATAACGCCATAACATTACGGCAAATACAAAGAAAAATAATAGAAAACAATGAGAAATTTCAAAATATTGATAGGGTAAGCTTATCAACACTGGACCGTGTCTTGCGCAGAAATAATCTCAGGATGAAGCAGGTCTACAGGGTGCCATTTGAACGCAATTCAGAAAGAGTCAAAGAATTGCGATATAACTATGTGCAAGTGAGTCCTATACAATCCCACAATTGATGCATACTCTCAACACTGTATAAATTATACATATTTCAGTATTGTAATCATAATGATTGTGCTACACAACAGTGACCACTCCATGTCTATTTCTGATATTTTTTTGTTTTTGTTTTTGTTGTTTTTTACTGTAACTGTATACATTAAATTATTCTGTTTTGTATGTAGACCACTGTATGTGCAACTTTGTGTTGGTTGGGTATGGGATGTACACTGTGTACATTGTTTTTGTAGGAAAAATGAAATATATTTGTTACCGTGTATTTGTGTGTTCTGAGTATAAAAACAATATTCTCAAATATTTTACAACACACTTATGTATGTACTGTCTGTAGTAATGGCAACACTGAACCAAAAAAAGGCCTAAGTCATTATGATGAATGGAGAAGAAGTGTTTTCCATTCATCATAGTGTTTTACATTGAGCACATCAGTGTTCAACTGGTTCTTATGTATATTCATATGATGGTTTGTGTGGGTCATTTGAAAACAAAATACAATTTTGATAAGAAATAACATTGTTTTGAATGTAAAGTTTCATTTTGCTGGAGAATTGAGGGGTTTTGCCCATTGTGTGTGTGTTTTTTGATTTGTGTGTAGAGTTCTGAGAATATGAGGCATGCTTTCAGATAATGTGTGTAAACAATCGAGAAAAAGTGTAACAGGTGTGCCTTCTTAAAAGTTAATTTGTGGAATGTATTTCCTTCTTAATGCATTTGAGCCAATCAGTTGTGTTGTGACAAGGTAGTGGGGGTATACAGAAGATAGCCCTATTTGGTAAAAGACCAAGTCCATATTATGGCAAGAACAGCTCAAATAAGCAAAGAGAAATGACAACAACAACACAATTAAACCCAACCAAATCATGAGAAAACAAAAAGAGAATTACTTGACACATTGGAAAGAATTAACAAAAAAACAGAGCAAAGTAGAATGCTATTTGGCTCTAAACAGAGAGTACACAGTGGCAGAATACCTGACCACTGTGACTGACCCAAACTTAAGGAAAGCTTTGACTATGTACAGACTCAGTGAGCATAGCCTTGCTATTGAGAAAGGCCGCCGTAGGCAGACCTGGCTCTCTAGAGAAGAAAGGCTATGTGCACATTGCCCACAAAATGAGGTGGAAACTGAGCTGCACCTTCTGCCAAATGTATGACCATATTAGAGACACATATGTCCCTCAGATTACAGAGATCCACAAAGAATTCAAAAACAAACCAATTTTGATAAACTCCCTTATCTACTGGGTGAAATACCACAGTGTGCCATCACAGCAGCAATATTTGTGACCTGTTGCCACTAGAAAAGGGCAACCAGTGAAGAACAAACACCATTGTAAATACAACCCATATTTATGTTTATTTATTTTCCCATTTGTACTTTAACTATTTGAACATTGTTACAACACTGTATATATACATAATATGATATTTGAAATGTCTTTATTCTTTTGGAACTTCTGAGTGTAATGTTTACTGTTAATATTTATTGTTTATTTCACTTTTGTTTACTATCTACTTCACTTGCTTTGGCAATGTTAACATACGTTTCCCATGCCAATAAAGCCCTTAAATTGAAATTGAATTGAATTTAAATTGAATTGAAACGACAGTCCATCATTACTTTAAGACATGAGGGTCAGTCAATACGGAAAATTTCAAGAACTGTGAAAATTTCTTCAAGTGCAGTCACAAAAACCATCAAGCGCTATGATGAAACTGGCTCTCATGAGGACCGCCACAGGAATGGAAGACCCAGAGTTACCTCTGCTGCAGAGGATAAGTTCAATAAGAGTTCCCAGCCTCAGAAATTGCAGCCCAAATAAATGCTTCACAGAGTTCAAGTTACAGACACATCTCAATGTCAACTGTTCAGAGGGGACTGTGTGAATCAGGCCTTCATGGTCGAATTGCTGCAAAGAAACCACTACTAAAGGACACCAATAATAAGAAGAGACCTGCTTGGGCCAAGAAACACGAGCAATGGACATTAGACCGGTGGAAATTTGTCCTTTGGTCTGGAGTCCAAATTTGAGATTTTTGGTTCCAACTGCCATGTCTTTGTGAGACGCGGTGTGGGTGAACGGATGCTCTCCGCATGTGTAGTTCCCACCGTAAAGCATGGAGGAGGAGGTGTTATGGTGTTGGGGTGCTTTGCTGGTGACACTGTCTGTGATTTATCAAGGCACAGCATTCTGCAGCGATACGCCATCCCATCTGGTTTGGGCTTAGTGGGACTATCATTTGCTTTTCAACAGGACAATGACCCAACACACCTCCAGGCTGTGTAAGGGCTATTTTACCAAGAAGGAGAGTGATGGAGTGCTGCATCAGATGACCTGGCCTCCACAATCCCTCGACCTCAACCCAATTGAGGCAAAGGGTGGCTATTTGAAAAATCTCAAATGTTGATTTGTTTAACACTTTTTGGGTTACTACATGATTCCATATGTGGTTTTTCATAGTTTTGATGTCTTCACTATTATTCTACAATGTAAAAAATAGTGAAAATAAAGAAAAACCCTTGAATGAGTAGGTGTGTCCAAACTTTTGACTGGTACTGTATATATACAGTTTAGAATTACTGGTCTAAACTACTCTGGCCATGGTGGTCATCTTAATCCTGAACTATGGTGGCGTGTGTATGTGGAACAGCTGGTGTGTGTGAGGGATGGGACAGAGGGTATGTCTATCGTGTGTGTGTGTTTGTCAGAGGCCTAGAGACATGACTATACACACAACAGAGAGCCCACACACAGACTGAGACACTCACAACAGCATGAGCTGGGCCAGCTGCAACCTCAGGGCTCTATTTCATGGTTTTACATGCATGCACACATACACACACACACACACACACACACACATACACATACACACCACCTCATGCTTTAGTCTTCTAGGTCAGTGGTTCCCAACCAGGGGTACTAGGACCCTGGGGTACTTGAAAAGATCCATGAGACCATAGGGCATAGACTTACTGGTAAAATGCGCATGAGGGGGGTACTTCAGGGGTACTCTGGGCAGAGAAAAATTCAGTTGGTGTTACAGTAACCGGAAAAGGTTGGGAACCACTGATCTAGGAAACACACTATACAGTAACAATACATAGAAAATGGTACAGTAGAAACAGAGACAATGGCTGCTTCTGGCCTAAAGGAACATACTGCACTCTTAATGGCTCCTAAAGGAACATACTGCACTCTTAATGGCTCCCAAAGGAACATACTGCACTCTTAATGGCTCCTACATGAACATACTGCAGTCTTAATGGCTCCTAAAGGAACATACTGCACTCTTAATGGCTCCTAAAGGAACATATTGCAGTCTTAATGGCTCCTACAGGAACATACTGCACTCTTAATGGCTCCTACAGGAACATACTGCACTCTTAATGGCTCCTAAAGGAACATATTGCAGTCTTAATGGCTCCTACAGGAACATACTGCAGTCTTAATGGCTCCTAAAGGAACATACTGCACTCTTAATGGCTCCTACAGGAACATACTGCAGTCTTAATGGCTCCTAAAGGAACATACTGCACTCTTAATGGCTCCCAAAGGAACATACTGCACTCTTAATGGCTCCCAAAGGAACATATTGCAGTCTTAATGGCTCCTACAGGAACATACTGCAGTCTTAATGGCTCCTAAAGGAACATACTGCACTCTTAATGGCTCCTAAAGGAACATACTGCACTCTTAATGGCTCCTACAGGAACATACTGCAGTCTTAATGGCTCCTAAAGGAACATACTGCACTCTTAATACCCCCAGACCAACCCAGACAGACAGACAGACAGACAGACAGACAGACAGACAGACAGACAGACAGACAGACAGACAGACAGACAGACAGACAGACAGACAGACAGACAGACAGAACGACAGACAGACAGACAGACAGAGCCACCAAGGCTTCTTAGGCCAAGTATTATCTATCCTGTTGCCTAGTCACTTTATCCCTACCTATATGTACATATCTACCTCAATTACCTCGAACCCCTGCACCCTGACTCATTACTGGTACCCCATGTATATAGCCAAGCTATCATTGCTCATTGAGTATTTATTCCTGGTGTTATTATTTTTCTATTATTTCTCTTTTTTTCTCTCTGCATTGTTGTGAAGGGCCTGTAAGTAAACAAGCAGACAGTGAAGTATAACTCTGTCCCAACCTCAAACCCCACTGCACCGCTGTAATACACACTACATAAAACAGAATGAATCACTGCTCCTTCAAAGTGATCGGAAACTCAAGCGTGAGGTTTGCCAGGACGATCCCACCCGGGAATCTTTAAGAATCATGGAACGATGGAATAAAAACAATCATCTCTCAAAACACGGCATATTTTACTTTTCCCCCTCCCCACCTGCTGTCTGTCATGTACTATTAGAAGGGAAGAGGATCACAGTGAGTAACCTCTTTGGCCCAGACCAGTGTGTGTGTGTGTGAGTGTGTGTGTGTGTGTGTGTGTGTGTGTGTGTGTGTGTGTGTGTGTGTGTGTGTGTGTGTGTGTGTGTGTATGTGTGTGTGTATGTGTGTGTGTGTGTGTGTGTGTGTGTGTGTGTGTGTGTGTGTGTGTGTGTGTGTGTGTGTGTGTGTGTGTGTGTGTGTGTGTGTGTGTGTGTGTGTGTGTGTGTATGTGTGTGTGTGTGTGTGTGTGTGTGTGTGTGTGTGTGTGTGTGTGTGTGTGTGTGTGTGTGTGTGTGTGTGTGTGTGTGTACATGCGACGGACCCGACCACCCAGACAGGCACCCAAGCTCCACAGCTCGCTCTCCCCAGGAATGAGTGCCAAATCCCAGCCCCGTTTGGCCGTTTCCCTTGGCCCAAACCCACCCGTAATGGAGCTTTTATCAGAGACCATCCTTAGCTAGAGGAGGGTAACCTCCAACTCACACAGTCGCTCCACTCCACACCTGCAATGAAAGCTGTCCCACTGCAACTGCAATACTGTCTCTTCCTCTGGGCTATTCCGGGCTGAGGTTAACCAGTTAGTCAGGACCCCCGTCTCCACACACCCATATTTAGCTGCCCGCGGAATGCCTGGATTAAATCATGTCTGTTTGTTTTAGGCAAATACTAAATATTCATTAGTGGTTAGGTTCTGATTCCTTCTCATTATTTTGTGTTAAGCTCTGTAATCTGCAACGGGCATTTTATCCTTCTCGAACCCCCGAAATAATCATAAGCTAATATTGACGCGTGCTAAAGACGTGAGCCTGCGGTTAGAAGGCTGGGAACAGGCAAGAGGAGCCAAAATGAAAACCCACAAAGCTACACAGAGATCAGAGAAAGACAGAGGAACAAACTCTGTCTCAAACGCAAACCGTCGTCCACCATCCTTGTCTCTCAATCTCTCCATCTCTCACACTCACACGCTATTTTATTTTCAGAAAGACCAACACGAGAGAAAACAGTCCCGGCTTCCATTGGTGTTGTTATAGTTACCTGAAAGCAATTTTCTCCGACCAAAACAAATTAGGATCGCTCAGATACAGTATGTAGTGTGTGTGTGTGTGTGTGTGTGTGTGTTTATCCATGACGGTGCAGTAGTCTTAAAGGAAGAAGAGCAGGGAGCTCACACCTTTTTATAGCAACAGTTTATTTACCCATGCTTATTTGGCTACGGTGAAGGCAACTATTATTTTCTGCTGTTGCCAGCGGTAACAGAGCCCACTGGTAGTGCTGGGCTGTGGGCCTGGCGCGGGTCCTGTCCTCACACACCATGCACGCACATACTGTACATATATACACACTCACGCACACACACACACTCAGGGGTGTACAGAGCCAGCGACTAAATAAGATGTCCATGCACACACACACACACACCGTCCCTACAGTACAGTGATGAAGGAGTGCTCTGTCCCTCTGTGGCCAGGGTGGTGAGGAGTTACCCAGGGGACACTCTGCCCTGTGGAGCGCTGGCGTCTGAGGCCACATTCACACGGCAGGGCAGACGAGACCAGGCCGCCAGGACACCCACATGGCACTGGAGCCAGAGAATCCTGCACCTTTCTCACAGCCCCCTCACTCTCTTACACCCCTCTCTCTCACCACCTCAAACCCCCTCTCTCTCTCATCCCCTCACCCTCTCTCTCTCATCCCCCTCACCCCCTCTCTCTCACTCCACTCACCCCCTATCTCTCTCACCCCCCTCTTTCTCACCCCCCTCACCCCTTCTCTCTCTCACCTCCCTCACCCTCTCTCTCTCACACCCTTCAACCCATCCCCCCCCCTCCCCTCTCTCTCCCCCCCTCACCCCTCTGGAGGGGGTCACAGGGTTATTGTGATAATACAGCAGTAAGGCTGTACCAACCTGTGCAGGTGTCTGTGAATGGAGCTTCAGAGACAGAGGGACTTCAACTGAACGTAGCATCAAAGCTACCAGGTAGAGGGGTGGAAGGATGGAAGGGTGGAGTGGTGGAGGGATGGAGGGGGGGAGTGGTGGGATGGAGGAGGTGAGTGGTGGAGGGATGGGGGAGGGGAGTGGTGGAGGGATGGAGGGGGGAGTGGTGGAGGGATGGAGGAGGGGAGTGGTGGAGGGATGGAGGAGGGGAGTGGTGGAGGGATGGAGGGATGGGGGGAGTGGTGGAGGGATGGAGGGGGGAGTGGTGGAGGGATGGAGGAGGGGAGTGGTGGAGGGATGGAGGAGGGGAGTGGTGGAGGGATGGAGGAGGGGAGTGGTGGAGGGATGGAGGAGGGGAGTGATGGAGGGATGGAGGAGGGGAGTGGTGGAGGGATGGAGGAGGGGAGTGGTGGAGGGATGGAGGAGGGGAGTGGTGGAGGGATGGAGGAGGGAGTGATGGAGGGATGGAGGGATGGAGGAGGGGAGTGGAAGGACCATCATAAGGGTAGGGCCTCTGCCTAAAAAAAACTAAAAAGCAAGAAAGAAGAATGGGATCTGTGTGAGTTAAAGACACGACCATACAGGTTTCTTCTCTTTGATTTGGTGTCTTTGAGGTAGCTAAGTGCCATGGGGGCGCTGATGTCAGCTGCAGCGTAGTGATCATTTGCAGATGGTGACAAAGGACTGGATAATAAGGTAGGTTATCCTCAACAGAATAGACGACATGGGACAGGGGCTGCCCAGCAAACAGTGAACGTTCCTACAACATTAGGTAATGTTCCAATGGAACCCAATATGGTTTACAGCTAACGTTACCATTACAACATCCCATTTATGTTTTTTTAATCTCCCGGGAACATTATTTGATTAATATACAGTAGATTTATAGAAATATCAATGGAGAACAGAGAACAGAAGCTGTAGACAGAAACATTTTCTGTGAGAATTGTGTGTCCTGTGGAATATTGTGGTTGGCACAGTTTTCAACCTGTTACATAGGAAGGAGATGTCTGTGACAAGAAGGAGCTCTAGAATGCAGACTAGAATAGAAAAGGTTAATTTCAAACACACTGGTCTGCATTCTGGATCTGGGCTCAGAGACTAGCTGATGGAAGGAAGCCAGGCGGCTTCACACGGGAGGAGAGGGGGGAATTAAGGAGAGGAGAGAAGGAGATGGAGTGAGATAGGAAGAAAAGGGTGGCGGGGGAGAGGGAACAGGGTGTTGGAAGTGGGGGGTTGGAAGTGATATCGCTGAAATCTGGGGGTTCACCGGACGGTGATGGACGAGGGACACTGAGTGATGGAGAGAATTGATGGAGGAGAGAATTGATGAAGAGATTGGGGGGAGGAGTGATGGAGGGGGTGAGCTGGTTGTGCCTGACAGGTACCACCCCCCCACCCCCCAAAAATCTACATTGTCCAAATTACTTCCCCCATAACCACAGAGAGAGACAGAAAGAGAGAGACCGAAAAAGAGAGAGACCGAAAGAGAGAGAGACAGAAAGAGAGACAGAAAGAGAGACAGAAAGAGAGAGACAGAAAGAGAGAGACAGAAAGAGAGAGAGACAGAAAGAGAGAGACAGAAAGAGAGAGACAGAAAGAGAGAGAGACAGAAAGAGAGAGACAGAAAGAGAGAGACAGAAAGAGAGAGGGACAGAAAGAGAGAGAGACAGAAAGAGAGAGACAGAAAGAGAGAGAGACAGAAAGAGAGAGACAGAAAGAGAGAGAGACAGAAAGAGAGAGACAGAAAGAGAGAGACAGAAAGAGAGAGAGACAGAAAGAGAGAGACAGAAAGAGAGAGAGACAGAAAGAGAGAGAGAAAGAGAGAGACAGAAAGAGAGAGAGGCAGAAAGAGAGAGACAGAAAGAGAGAGACAGAAAGAGAGAGAGACAGAAAGAGAGAGACAGAAAGAGAGAGAGACAGAAAGAGAGAGAGACAGAAAGAGAGAGACAGACAGAGATAAAAATAGACAGTATTGGTTGAAAGAAGAAAGAAAATGCAGGAGGTCACAGTGAAATCCTGTCTGTTTCCTGACCTCAGTGTTTCATTGACAGACCCAGAAAAGAGAGGGAGAGGGAGAGAAACCCCTCAGATCAGCATAATGACTGGGGAGATAACACCAGGCCGGTAGGCTGGATTAATGATTCAAGGGGAATCAAGGAGACGGGAAGAGAAGGGCATTCCACAAGTGGTTTGTCATGTTCCCTCTGCTGTGACCCCCTGGGATGACCCCAGCATGCTCCTCCCAGCCCCAGATACTCTCCCCAGCAGCAGGCCCAGAGCTTCCATCTCCAGAGCAGAGTGTGAAGTCACTTTGTTCTGACATCATCATCCTTTACTCTGAGGGAAGCACTGACAGGGCCGTTAGGTCCATTGAAGAGAGATGGATGGGAGCACTTTGTCTTCTGAAGGAGGAGGAGAAAGAAGTTAACTGATAGGATGAGGAGGAGGATATAGAATAGAGACTGAATAGCAGAGGATGTTATGCAGCAGAGTAAATGTAACAGATCAAGATAGAAAGAAACCAGATCCAGGAAAATAATAGAAACTAAACAGATAGAAATTAATAGAATGATGGATCAGACTTGACTAGACTAGACTCTAATAAATAAAATAGTATAGAATAGAATAGATTTGCTGTTGCCAACTGAAACAGGCCTCCTTACCTCCTCCCAGTCCAGCCTTAAGACTGCCATGTACAGTGAGACAGGTCAGCCCTATCGACTGCCATGTACAGTAAGACAGAACAGCCCTATCGACTGCCATGTACAGTAAGACAGAACAGCCCTATCGACTGCCATGTACAGTAAGACAGAACAGCCCTATAGACCAGAGGTTGGAACCGGTTCATGGAACAGAACAGAAAACTGGAAAATAACAAAATAGCAAAGCCCTCACTCTCACTCAGAAACGTATTCCAGTGTCTGCCTGCAAGCTGCACATCTTTGCCAGTGTATGTGCGTGTTTAGGCTAATTGCCCCTCCCCCCTCCGAAGCATAGGCTACTGTACTGACGTTACTATCGTGATTCAGAAGATTGGGAGAGAGATGTTTTATTAGCTAGAGAAGAATGGATTAACTTTTTCAATGCTAGTTAAGGAAACTATAGGCCTAGTTATCACGTTTCACGTTGGATTTATTAACTACAAAAAGGTAAGACGTGTTTTTAATTCTGGTGCCGCTTTGCACACACAAGCTTGTTAGCTAGCTAGCTCAAAGGACATTCAAAGTTCCTCCATAGAAGCCACTCCTCCTAGGTATAATTATGTGGACCTAATTCAGATAATGCATGTCATAACAAGATGCCCAGCGCTTCAAGTCTCCTCCTCTGTCACGGATTCTGCCGAGGCTGCTCCTCCTCCTTGTTCGGGCAGGCTTCGACGTTCGTCGTCCCCGGAGTACTAGCTGCCACCGTTGAATGTGGAACAGACGGGGGAGCGTCTGTTCCACCTCCGACAGGGGAAGAGGAGTGCACAGGAGTTCGCCCTGGAGTTCCGGACTCTAGCGGCGGATGCGGGGTGGAATGAGAGGGCCCTCATCGACCATTACCGGTGTAGCCTACGAGAGGACGTTCGTCGTGAGCTGGCCTGCAGGGACACCAACCTATCCTTCGACCAGTTGGTGGACATTTCCATCCGTCTCGACACCCTGCTGGCTACCCGCGGACGTCCCAAGTGGGGGTCGTCCATTCCACCCTCCAGCACCTCCGAGCCGATTCCCATGGAGCTCGGGGGTGCTGGCGCTAGGGAGAGGAGGAGAGAGAACCCGAGGGGGGCCGTCCCCTGCACCAACTGTGGCCGTGGAGGACACACTGCGGCTAGGTGCTGGGGAGGGTCTCCTGGGAGAGGGGACAACAGGTCACGCACCGGGGAGTCATTTCAGGTGAGTAGGCGCCCCACTTACCCAGAGCTCTCTGTTGGTCACATGAGTATACCTGTGAGATTTCCACAGGTGGCACCTCATTCCCAGCATAAGGCGCTAGTAGATTCAGGCGCAGCTGGGAATTTTGTTGATCGTGAATTTTGTTATAGGCTAGGAATTCCCCTTCGGCCGGTAGAAGCGCCTTTTCCTGTTCATGCCCTAGACAGCCGGCCGCTGGGGTCGGGGTTGATCAGAGAAGTCACAGCACCACTTAAGATGACGACGCAGGGGGGTCATGAGGAGATCATTCAGTTTTATCTGATCGACTCTCCTGCGTATCCCGTGGTGCTGGGGCTTCCCTGGTTAAGATGGATCTCAGGAGCGCGTACAATCTGGTGCGCATTAGGGAGGGGGATGAATGGAAAACAGCATTTAGCACCACCTCGGGTCATTATGAGTATCTCGTCATGCCATACGGGTTAATGAATGCTCCTTCAGTCTTCCAATCCTTTGTTGACGAGATTTTCCGGGACATGCATGGGCAGGGTGTGACGACATCCTAGTGTACTCTTCTACCCGAGCCGAGCATGTAGCCCTGGTGCGCCAAGTATTGAGGAGGCTGTTGGAGCATGACTTGTATGTTAAGGCAGAGAAATGCCTGTTTTTCCAGGAGTCCATCTCCTTTTTGGGTTATCGATTGTCCGCGTCTGGTGTGAAGATAGAGGTTGACCGTGTGTCGGCCGTGCGTAATTGGCAAACTCCAACCACTGTAAAAGAGGTGCAGCAGTTTTTGGGTTTTGCTAATTACTACCGGAGGTTTATCCAGGGCTTTGGACAGGTGGCAGCTCCCATTACGTCCCTGCTAAAGGGGGGTGCGTTTGCAGTGGTCAGCTGAAGCGGACAGGGCATTTGTTAGACTGAAGAACCTGTTCACTTCGGCTCCGGTGCTGGCGCATCCGGACCCCGCTTTACCATTTCAAGTTGAGGTAGACGCGTCCGAGGCCGGTATTGGGGCAATCCTGTCGCAACGGTCCGGCACGCCACCCAAGCTCCGCCCCTGTGCGTTCTACTCTAAGAAGCTCAGCTCGGCGGAGCGTAATTATGACGTAGGGGACAGGGAGCTGTTGGCTGTAGTCCAGGCCCTAAAGGTGTGGAGGCATTGGCTTGAGGGGGCTCAACACCCTTTCCTCATTCTGACTGACCACCGTAACCTGGAGTACATCCAGGCAGCTAGGAGATTGAACCCTCGTCAGGCTAGGTGGAACATGTTCCTGACCCGGTTTGTTTTTAAGATCACATACATCCCAGGGTCCCAGAACGGTAAGGCAGACGCCCTGTCCCGGCGGTATGACACAGAGGAGAGGTCCATCGAGCCTACTCCCATACTGCCGGAGTCTTGTCTGGTGGCTCCGGTGGTGTGGGAGGTCGATGCGGAGATCGAGCGGGCACTGCGTACCGACCCTACTCCCCCCGAGTGTCCTGTGGGGCGGACGTACGTTCCGCTCGAGGTTCGTGACCGCCTTATTTATTGGGCTCATACATCACCCTCCTCTGGACATCCAGGTATTGGCCGGACAGTGCACTGCCTTAGCGTGAAATACTGGTGGCCAACGTTAGCTACGGATGTGAGGGTTTATGTCTCCTCCTGCTCGGTGTGCGCCCAGTGTAAGGTGCCTAGACATTTGCCCAGGGGAAAGTTACATCCCCTGCCCGTTCCACAACGACCATGGTCCCACCTCTCGGTGGATTTTGTGACCGACCTTCCCCCCTCCCAGGGGAATACCACCATTTTGGTCGTTGTGGATCGGTTTTCCAAGGCCTGTCATCTCCTCCCAATGCCGGGTCTCCCTACTGCCCTACAGACCGCTGAGGCCCTATTTACCCACGTGTTCCGGCACTATGGGGTCCCCGAGGATATTGTGTCTGACCGAGGTCCCCAGTTCACCTCCAGAGTCTGGGGGGCGTTCATGGAATGCTTGGGGGTCTCGGTGAGCCTTACCTCGGGGTACCACCCAGAGAGCAATGGGCAGGATGTGTTAGGTTTCTGAGGTCCTATTGCCAGGGCCGGCCGGAGGAGTGGTCTAGGTATATCCCCTGGGCAGAGATGGCCCAGAACTCTCTCCGCCACTCCTCCACCAATTTAACACCTTTCCAGTGTGTTTTAGGGTATCAGCCGGTCCTGGCACCATGGCACGAGAGCCAGATCGAGGCCCCTGCGGTGGATGAGTGGATTCGGCGCTCGGAGGAGACGTGGGGACGCTGCACATGTCCATCTGCAGCGGGCCATCAGTCGACAAAAGGCGGCGCCGATCGCCACCGCAGTGAGGGACGGTAAACGCACCGGGAGATCGAGTCTGGCTCTCGACTCGAAACCTGCCCCTCCGCCTGCCCTGCCGGAAGCTGGGTCGGCGGTTTGTGGGGCCCTTTAAAGTCCTGAGAAGATTGAACGAGGTGTGTTACAGGTTACAACTGCCTATTGATTACAAGAATATTAACCCCTCGTTCCATGTGTCTCTTCTCAGGCCGGTGGTAGCTGGCCCACTCCAAGAAGATGAGATAGGAGAGACCCCTCCGCCCCCATTGGACATCGAGGGGGCCCGGCGTACAGGGTCCGGACCATCTTGGACTCGAGGCGCCGGATGAGTGGTCACCAGTATCTCGTGGAGTGGGAGGGGTACGGTCCGGAGGAACGGTGCTGGGTGCCTAGGAGGGACATCCTAGATCCATCCCTCCTGACTGAGTTCCACCGTGGGCATCCCAGGCGCCCAGGTCCACGTCCTCCTGGCCGTCCCCGAGGCCGGGGTCGGCGCACGGCTGGAGCCGCGCGTCAAGGGGGGGGTACTGTCACGGATTCTGCCGAGGCTGCTCCTCCTCCTTGTTCGGGCAGGCTTCGGCGTTCGTCGTCCCCGGAGTACTAGCTGCCACCGTTGAATGTTTCTACGTTTGATTGCTTTTGTCTGTCTATAGCACCTGTGTCCGTTTGTGTCTGATTATGTGTTCTATAAGTTGCCTGTTTTGTATTGGTTAGGTTGTGTGTTGTTTTTCGCATGTCAGTTAGTGCTGCGTGTTTGCTCTGTTTGTTGTTTTGGAGTTTACGCACAGTTTGCGTAATCGCTCGCCTCTGTGTGTTTTTGAGGCCGTTTATTGTATTTTTGCCTAGTGGTTAACTAGTAAACTTTGTTGGACTAAGCTTCGGTGTCCTGCGCCTGACTTCCACACCACACTTACATCAGCCCTTGACATCCTCAACCCTCTCTCGATCTCTCCCCACCCGCAAAATTTCAGTCTCATCTTGTGCCATAGGCTACACTTGTCTGTCCATCACGCATGTAAACATCTAGCTTGCCTGCTCTATCCACACTGATTGGGGAAGTCATTTAATGAGCTAAATTGAGAAAACTGTTGATTTCACAGGTTAAAAAAGGAACAGAGATTAACGTGAATTTTTTGGGGGTTGAACCTGTTCAGAACTTTATTTTGCTGGTTGGAACGGTGGAACGGAACGAAAAAAAATGGTGCTTCTGTTCAGAACTAAACGATTGGAGAAAAATGTTGGTTCCAACTCCTGCTATAGACTGCCATGTACAGTGAGACAGAAACAGCAGAGTCCTCCTCCATGTAACTACAGGAGACAGCATTCCCCTGGGGCAGACTGTAGCATGAAAGGGAGAGATCACCCGCTCTCAGCTGGACCCCCGGTCCACCAATGAGAAAGCCAGGAACCCTGTAACCGAGGCCTGGGGGCAGGGTTAGGGGTCAGGGGTCAGGGGTCAGGGGTTGGAGGGGTGAAGAAGTGACAGAAAGGCGATTGATGCCTGCTGACAAAACCTGAGCCCACTGGGTCAGTAGCTCTATCCCTGGGGTAGGGGGAAATCTGAAGCACCCCTCCCCGACACCCCCAATGTACCACGGCACCCCTCAACCCGCCTCCCTGTCCTGTCCTGTCCCATACTGTAAAGGGGCAACATGGTCTCAGTAAAAGGAGAGCTCTGACATATGCAGTATAACGTTACATGCAGAACCAAATTCCTTCAGAGGGGTCATCCAATGTGTGTGTGTGTGTGTGTGTGTGTGTGTGTGTGTGTGTGTGTGTGTGTGTGTTGAGGGGTTGCAGGGGTGGTTGGAGTGTGGTGGTGGTAGTGGGGTTTGGGGGTGAGGAGGGCTGGGGGTATATGGTTGAACTGTCACAGATCGAGTTACATGGGGGACCAATCCCTGAAACGAAAACACTGTTAAATCTCACAAATGGATTTTCAAAGATATTGTTACATGTAGCCAACAGGCCTCCATGAGGAAAAATAGTAAAATAGTAAAAAAGGAGGCAGACAGGTTATTTTTGTTGTTTATTTTTACTTTCAGTCACCACCATTTCATCCCAGACCAGAGTGAACGAGAGGAACAGAACATGTAACCCAGACCTGGCTCCCTCCTCCTCCCTCCTCCTCCTCCCTCCTCCCTCTTTCCCTTTCTCCACCTCTCTTCTTCTCTTCTCTCGTTACATGAAGTCATCTACGCAGAGTGGAATCTCAACACAGCCCGGATAGAATGTGAGACGCTCGCAAATGTATATGAAAATACAGTAAAGGCTCTATGATGAGATGAAACGTGTCATAATCTGTCTGAATCAGAGAAGCTGCCAAGACAATATAGTGCTTCTGTTTGGCCTCTCCTGGCTTCACCCTGGCTCATTACGCATAACCTGTCACGAAGTCCAGAGGTAGGTGTGTATGTGTGTGTGTGTGTGTGTGTGTGTGTGTGCGTGTGCGTGGGTGCGTGTGTGCGTGTGTGTGTTGAGAGGGATGGAATAGTATGGAAGCCAGTGAGGAGCCTACAGGTCTGGCTATGCAGTCATAAACCCACCCAAAGGACCAGCCATTTGCTGGAAGACAATGGCATCCTGGCTAAAATCCGGGCTAAATGAACAGCTACTGTATATTCCTAGACATGGAAAAATAGTTAATACTTCTATACATATACTGTCCAGTATATACGGTAACTCTATGGCTGTATCCAACCCTTCTCCCAAGACTGAAGCATTTAGAGCATTCCCCACATTACTCTTTGGAGGACATCCAATTCTTGAACAAAGCAGAACTTTCCTTCACCTTTTTCTTTTAACATGGGTAATACCAACTGACCTTCACCTTTTCTTTTAACATGGGTAATACCAACTGATCTTCACCTTTTCTTTTAACATGGGTAACACCAACTGATCTTCACCTTTTATTTTAACATGGGTAATACCAACTGATTTTCACCCTTTCTTTTAACATGGGTAATACCAACTGACCTTCACCTTTTCTTTTAACATGGGTAATACCAACTGATCTTCACCTTTTCTTTTAACATGGGTAATACCAACTGATCTTCACCTTTTCTTTTAACATGGGTAATACCAACTGATCTTCACCTTTTCTTTTAACATGGGTAATATCAACTGACCTTCACCTTTTCTCTGTCACTTGTTTACTTCTGAGGAGATGTGAGAAGAAGTTGAAAAACAAAGCTGGCCATGTCCTCTCATAACTCCTTTGAACAAATCCCATTTTTAAACAAACCAAAAGGTTTTAAGATTACCCTTGTTCAATGCCTCTCACAGGTTTACTGGAAACCCGAGGAGAACACAAGAGAACAGAGGGAAAAGACGTAACCATTTCCATGATAACTGTTTTGAACAAACAACATAAAAGGTTCTAGACCTGAACCAGCCGACCTTCCTCCCACGTGACACTAGTTGCCTGATGTCTGAAGAGAGGTGAGTAGAGGTTAGACGCAACAAAACCACTTCCCTCATTACTTTTAAACCAAACAACTTTTTAATGCCTGAACTAGTTGACCTCCAGTCTCTCTCTCACACTAGTTCACTAGAAGAGAGGAGGAGGACAGAGGAGAACAGAGGGCTGGTGGTGTTTGAAGCCTAGCCTGAAGGTCATATTAACATCCCTGGTCACTTCCCCAGTGTTTCCTCTGCTGATTGGGCCTGTTTATCACATTAGGATAGAGGTCAAGGATGGGGTCAAACCAAAGCCAGGGCTAACCAACAGACACACTCATAAACACTGTCCAGATCCTCAGATCTTGTCAGAAACACGAGAAAGTGTTAAGGTGGAATGTCATTGTAGTTTAGGAGGTTAGAAAGTGTATGTGGGACTTAGTAAGATAATTGCAAACACCTATCACCAACACAAACCTGCATTACCCCTCCTCCCCTCCACCCCTCCCCTCCCCTCTTCCCGCCCCCTCCTCCTGTCTCCTCCCATCCCCTCCTCCCCTCCCCTCCCCTCCCCTCCTCCCCTCCTCCCTTCCCCGCCTCCTGTGTAATTTGCAGTGTCAGCCCTCCCTCTCCTACCTCAGTCCCTCAGATCACCGTGACACTCACAGGAAGCTTTTATCTAGCAGACAGGGGCCTAGTGTTAGTGTGGGCCTTTCACTGTGACCTGGGCCTCGCCTGGGCTCACCCTGTGGCAGAGGGGCAGCCCTCCCTGGGGCTGACAGGCCCGGGACCTCCCCTGGCTGGCCTAGTTGACCCTCTGGCTGCTCTAATTGTGTGTAATGCCAGGGCTGTGGCCCCTCGGGCCCCCCGGGGCCTCACTGTGGAGAGGCCTCAGGCTACGGGCCAATTATTTCCATGTTGTTGACACAGACAACCTGACAGTCTCCCCTCTCTCTCTTTCAACTCTCTCTCCCACACACCTCCTGCCCTCCCCTCTTTCTTTTTTTCTCCCACTCCCTTCTCTCTTCAGGGACCACCTAGGTTTTCACAGCCCTTATGCACTCAGGAGGATTGGGTATTTTTTTTCATGCTGTGTTGGCAGGATCTTTTCAATGTTGTGCGCCCACACACACATGCACGCCCACATGCATGCATAAGCGTGAGTATACAAACACACACACACTCTGTATACCAGTGAAGAAGGCCATTTGCATGGCTGCCTGAGGCAAGGCCAGGAAGGGAGGGTATGAGAGGGTGTGAGAGGTTAAAGGGGAGCTGGGAATAACTGTGGTGTGTTAACCTCTCTCCAGCCCAAAATATAACATTTCTATTTGGGATGATATGAGTGTTATTGTTGTCGGGTTGCCATAAGCTCTTTCCCTCCTCCTGTTCTCTCTACTCTCTGTCGCTCTCTCTCTCTAGCCTGGCCACAGATTTGATTGTGCTGTGCATAGCCAAGTCCTATGATCATTGTCAATGCCAAACAATGGCAACAACCATAGACGTTGGCTGAACACAGCACAAACAGATCTGGGACCACCAGACTGCTTTTTCTCTTTGCCAAACTTTGGTAATGAGAGTGGGGTGTGCAGGATTTTGCTCAAGCCCTACACAAAAACACCTGATTCCACCAATCACCTGATCATCAAAACCTTGATTAGATTAATCAAGTGTGTTAGCGCTGGGCTGGAAATATAGCCTGAACAACATGGTGTTCTCCAGTACCAGGGTTGGTGTCCTCAGCACTCTGTGCTTTATCTCTCTGTCCTGGTATTTGGTACAGGGCAGCTGTCTGCAATGTTTGGCGTGGATCACTGTTTGTGAACTCACTGGCTGGCTGGATCTCTGACTGTGCTTCCCTGGAAGTCTTGATGTTGGAGCCGGGTTTCCTACCAGAGCTCTGGGCCACTGGGAGAAAGAGACAGGGAGTTCTTGAGAAGTTCTGTAGATGAAGTGGGAAGGTGCTCTTAGCTTTTCACGGCTGAATTCTGACATACAAATGCGTATTTCCTTCCTGTTTTCAGTGACTCTGTGGGAATCTGTGAGGAGGCAGAGGTCAGATGTATGTCAATACACAGTGAGGAGAATGGAGAACAGCTAGCCTGTAGGCCTTGTCTTCTCCATGGATACTGCATGGAGCTGAGCCAGAGGAGTGGGGAGAAGACAAGGCCTACACTGTCAGGGATTACTGTATGCCAGCTGGATCATGATACGCTGTGGGAGGGTGTGTGTGTGGGTGTGGGTGTGTGTGTGTGTGTGTGTGTGTGTGTGTGTGTGTGTGTGTGTGTGTGTGAGTGTGTGTGTGTGTGTGTGTGTGTGTGTGTGTGTGTGTGTGTGTGTGTGTGTGTGTGTGTGTGTGTGTGTGTGTGTGTGTGTGGGTGTGGGTGTGGGTGTGTGTGTGTGTGTGTGTGTGTGTGTGTGTGTGTGTGTGTGTGTGGGGGGTGGGGGGGGTTATGATCTGTTCCTTTCTGCAAGCTGTCAGCCATCAAGTTGGATGGGAATGAGGGGGAATGCCGAACCACAATGGCCCAGAGGGTGTGTTTGTGTGTGCGTGTGTGTGCCTCCCCATGTGCATTTGTGTGTGCTTGCCTGCTTGCCTGTGTGTGTGTGTGTGTGTGTGTGTGTGTGTGTGTGTGTGTGTGTGTGTGTGTGTGTGTGTGTGTGTGTGTGTGTGTGTGTGTGTGTGTGTGTGTGTGTGTGTGTGTGTGTGTGTGTGTGGGTGTGAGTGTGAGAGTAACCATAAACACTCCTCCCAGGTAACCATCCAGTGCTCCACCCAGACAACCCCACCAGTGTAACTGTGAAGGCTCTGTCTCACCTCAGCCACCATGCTCATCCTATCACCTCTCTCCTGTCAGGTCTAGCAGTGGATCTGTGCTGGTATTTGGAGCACGGAGAAGCAGTATCCATGTGTACTACCCACACAGTGAGGTTCCACTGTGACCACCACCCGCTCCTGCCACACTGCTGCCACACCACAACGACGGGGTCCTAGAGCGTGTGTGTCTGTGTGCGTGCGTGTGTGTGTGTGTGTGCGCGTGCACATATGCATGCACGTTATCCCTCTTCCGATTTTCTCAGAACTATCGCTCTCAACTCCAGCCCTTATGACAGCCATTGTCCTGCAGCCAGACATGTCCCACCAGGTGTGTGATGTATAGACGACAGCTCCGTGATTTAACAAGTCAGGTCTGGCTTTTAACGAGAGAAGAGAACTTTAGAAACTTCAGCAGCCGGGACGATATATAGAACCCTGGAGACTAACTGACCCAGAGGGGCCCTGTCTGTCTGTCTCTCTAGCCCAGCGACAGTACCTTAGACTGGGGTGCGAGCCGCCAGGCGGCTGGGGGGCCTGTGGGTGTGACAAATGGGACACCTGAGCCAGACTGTAACACCAGCGGCGTGGTGGATCCCCCCCTAATCACCACAGTTAGCCCGTGGGACGCTCCAACTGCCTGACTTCCAGCGTCTGGTTTCGGATTCTGGGGGAAGTGATGAAGGTGGGAGTTCTGACCCGTGGAGGGTGGGAGGGGAGGAGTGTCATGTTTATGTTCAACTGCGCCAACACACAATCACTTTTGGCTAATGCATACTGTACGTATACGTACATATACAGTACGCATTTGGACGTACACGCAGATGCATGTTCACATGCTCACGGGTATCTGTAAATGTACTTGGCGAATAAAGTGATTCTGATTCCCATTCTGATTCTGACAGACACACAGACACACACACAAACGGAGGAATACACACCTGGAGGAATACACACACACCCTTCCATCCCCGTCACCTCACCCCATAAACTCAACAATCATGAGCCCCATAACTGTAAGTGTGATGAAGTTACTGGGGGGACAATCACAGACTCACTACTAGAGCTATAGCTACTAGGGTGACAATCACAGACTCACTACTAGAGCTATAGTTACTAGGGTGACAATCACAGACTCACTACTAGAGCTATAGTTACTAAGGGGACAATCACAGACTCACTACTAGAGCTATAGTTACTAAGGGGACAATCACAGACTCACTACTAGAGCTATAGTTACTAGGGTGACAATCACAGACTCACTACTAGAGCTATAGTTACTAGGGGGACAATCACAGACTCACTACTAGAGCTATAGTTACTAGGGTGACAATCACAGACTCACTACTAGAGCTATAGTTACTAAGGGGACAATCACAGACTCACTACTAGAGCTATAGTTACTAGGGTGACAATCACAGACTCACTACTAGAGCTATAGTTACTAAGGGGACAATCACAGACTCACTACTAGAGCTATAGTTACTAGGGTGACAATCACAGACTCACTACTAGAGCTATAGTTACTAAGGGGACAATCACAGACTCACTACTAGAGCTATAGTTACTAAGGGGACAATCACAGACTCACTACTAGAGCTATAGTTACTAGGCTGACAATCACAGACTCACTACTAGAGCTATAGTTACTAGGGTGACAATCACAGACTCACTACTAGAGCTATAGTTACTAAGGGGACAATCACAGACTCACTACTAGAGCTATAGTTACTAGGGTGACAATCACAGACTCACTACTAGAGCTATAGTTACTAGGGTGACAATCACAGACTCACTACTAGAGCTATAGTTACTAGGGGGGACAATCACAGACTCACTACTAGAGCTATAGTTACTAGGGTGACAATCACAGACTCACTACTAGAGCTATAGTTACTAGGGTGACAATCACAGACTCACTACTAGAGCTATAGTTACTAGGGGGACAATCACAGACTCACTACTAGAGCTATAGTTACTAGGGGGACAATCACAGACTCACTACTAGAGCTATAGTTACTAGGGTGACAATCACAGACTCACTACTAGAGCTATAGTTACTAGGGTGACAATCACAGACTCACTACTAGAGCTATAGTTACTAGGGTGACAATCACAGACTCACTACTAGAGCTATAGCTACTAGGGTGACAATCACAGACTCACTACTAGAGCTATAGTTACTAGGGTGACAATCACAGACTCACTACTAGAGCTATAGTTACTAGGGTGACAATCACAGACTCACTACTAGAGCTATAGTTACTAGGCTGACAATCACAGACTCACTACTAGAGCTATAGTTACTAGGGTGACAATCACAGACTCACTACTAGAGCTATAATTACTAGGGGGACAATCACAGACTCACTACTAGAGCTATAGTTACTAGGGTGACAATCACAGACTCACTACTAGAGCTATAGTTACTAGGGTGACAATCACAGACTCACTACTAGAGCTGGATTTTAGATCCAAGATCCTGACTAGTCCCAGACTAGTTTACAGACTGGGGCCTCCTGAGCAGATGGCCGACACATAGGAATGTCCTGAAATCAGATCATATTATATGCTATGGGTTAGGGTTAGTGATGACCGTCTAATAAACAGAGAATATATGGAGAGGATGGAGAGAAAACACCAGCTGTTCAAGTCTTATGACACTCTTGACTTTGTTCAGAACCTTGGTGCGACCTCTTAAAACTTTCCCCTTCAATAACAGGTTGGAGGAAGTACAGTATTACAGTATTATTAGTCACAACCTGCACCACCAACTTCCCATATCAAATAAAACCAGGAAGTGAATTAAAGCCAGTGAATAAACACTTCCTCTAAATGTGTCATTGACAGATTTAATAAAGTTAAAGTTGGCCTACAGATCATAGTCTGCGGCTTTAAAGCTGGCCTACACTGCAGTCTCTAAATGTGTCATCAACAGTCAAATGTGGGTCCGGATGAGAGGGGGTTCTGAATTATAGATGTCGCTTAGTGACATTGCTAGTCTTTTGACATGGCAAATAGATCAGTTACAGTGATAATTGAACATCTAATACCTTTGCATGTTTACATTTCTCTCCATTTCTTCTCTCTCTCTCTCTCTCTCTCTCCCTCTCCCTCCCTCACTCCCTGCCTCCCTATTTGGTTATATTTCTGGATCTCTGGAGCTACAGGGGGCCCGAGGTCTGAAGCCTCTCTGTGTGGACACACTGAGGCACCCGACAGGGGTAGGCACCACCTTCCCTCACCTCTGCTGACACACAGTAATGCCTAATGGTAAGGAAGGGGGAAACTATTCAGCTGAGAGAGAGAGAGAGAGAGAGAGAGAGAGAGAGAGAGAGAGAGAGAGAGAGAGAGAGAGAGAGAGAGAGAGAGAGAGAGAGAGAGAGAGAAAGGGAAAGAGATTTCAGTAAACTTGGTCAACAGTGGCCTGCCTCTCAGTGCCAAAGCAAACTCTATTTGCACTTGTTTCTGCCCTTAATCGCTCATCTAAACAAGCTTGGGGGTTAGAACTGGGGATAAAAGGGGAGAGGGGGGAGGAGGGGGAGGTGGAAAAGTGAGGAGGCAATAAAGGGGAGAGCGGTGGTGGGATTGGGTTTGCCAAAATAAATCCATGAATGCTCTCTTTCACTGGCTGGCATCTTTGATGTGAGCTATAATTGCAGCGCTCTTGTCCAGTCGTTGGAGCCTGTGGCGGTCCAGGCCCCGGTTGTATGCAGTGATGTCTGGCTGCAACGTTGGGGAAACATTATGACTTGAAGCGAATCGGGTGCAGAAGCCTAACTGTAACAAGCAAAAAAGGGAGGTTGGGGAGGTGGTGGGTGGAGGGAGGTTAGAAGGTGGAGGGAGGTTGGGGAGGTGGAGGTTGGAGGGAGGTTGGGGAGGTGGAGGGAGGTTGGGGAGGTGGATGGAGGTTGGGGAGGTGGAGGGAGGTTGGAGGGTGGAGGGAGGTTGGGGAGGTGGAAGGAGGTTGGGGAGGTGGATGGAGGTTGGGGAGGTGGAGGTTGGAGGGAGGTTAGAAGGTGGCGGGAGGTTGGAGGTTGGAGGGAGGTTGGAGGGTGGAGGGAGGTTGGGGAGGTGGAAGGAGGTTGGGGAGGTGGAGGAGGTGGAGGTTGGAGGGAGGTTATTAGGTGGAGGGAGGTTGGAGGGTGGAGGGAGGGTGGAGGGTGGAGGGAGGTTGGGGAGTTTGGGGTATGTGTGTCTGTGTGTGCATGCGAACGTGTGAGCATGAGTGTGTGTGTAAGTGTGTGCAGTCGTGTACCTGCGTATGTTTGAGTGGGTGCGGCAACATCAGAGCCGGATGTAGAAGCCAAAGCTGCGGCAGGGAGGAAGTGACAGAGTTACATGTTCAGTGTTTAATACACATCTCCTTGATATTCTCTTTAGAAAGAAACCCCAGCCAACCTCGGGTTATTAAGGATGTGTCCCAAATGGTACCCTTTTGCCTATGTAGTGCACTACTTTTGACCAGGGCCCATATACTGTAGCTCTGGTCAAAAGTAGGGCACTATGTATTTACATTTACAGTCATTTAGCAGACGCTCTTATCCAGAGCGACTTACAGTTAGTGCATACATTTTCATACTGGCCCCACGTGGGAAACGAACCCACAACCCTGGCGTTGCAAGCGCCATGTTCTACCAACTGAGCTACAGGGAATGGCGTGACATTTGGGAGTCCCAACACTCTGTAGAATACAACACACAATGCACCTTTCAGTTTAGATTAGTTTACGCAATCCCCCCCCAAGGGTGTGTTGTACTGTTAGTTGAGAGTTGCAGCACTCTGTGAAAAAGGGGAAACCCCAAACCCGCCGTGGTGTTAGCTTCCACTGCACTTACTCTACCTACATGTCACTTTGAACTTGTTTTTTCCCTCCTTTAAATGGAAAATAAAATGGAAGTGGGATCAGTGCATGGTGTTGCTATAGCATACACACACACACCCTACAGTGCTTGTTGGGGCAGAGTGCCCTGCCTTGCTCAAAGGGGCTTTCTTGTGTTTGATTTCCTCGTGATGAGGACCGACCACTGACAGCTCACCTTGTTTGATGAGGAGCTCTTTGAAAGCCGGTCCCCTGTAAGCAGGTATTTGATTTATTTGATGTATTTCAGTACCCGGGCATCGCTCCAAGGTACACATTCCTTCTCCCCAGGGGCATAATGCCCTATCTCTTGTCCAGTGGGGTCTAGTCTGGTCTAGTCTGTTCTGGTCTCTGCTCTGTTCTGGTCTGGACTGGTCTGGTCTGTTCTCTAGTCTGGTCTGGTCTCTAGTCTGATCCGATCTGTTCTCTGGTCTCTGGTCTCTGGTCTCTGGTCTCTGGTCTCTGGTCTCTGGTCTCTGGTCTCTGGTCTCTGGTCTCTGGTCTCTGGTCTCTGGTCTCTGGTCTCTGGTCTCTGGTCTCTGGTCTCTGGTCTGGTCTGGTCTCTGGTCTCTGGTCTCTGGTCTCTGGTCTCTGGTCTCTGGTCTCTGGTCTCTGGTCTCTGGTCTCTGGTCTCTGGTCTCTGGTCTCTGGTCTCTGGTCTCTGGTCTCTGGTCTCTATCAAGCAATCAATCAAACGTATTACCAAAGCCCTTTATCACATAATGGTATTCTCAGTGGTTTTCCCCTTCTATTGTCATATAGCCATCAACTCATAGTATACCTCACTGTTCACCATCTGTTATTGCTCATCTAGCCTTCTATTCTTCTCTTCTTTACTGTTCCTTCTCTTCTTTACAGTAAACAAACACATTGGCTGCTGGTGAACTCTTACATCAAAAACTCTGTGGTCATGACCACTCGAAAGCATCTGCCAAAGCTCCTTAAAGCCACAATCCGTAATTTGTTTGTCAGCCTAAAGACAGGCCCACCAGATGGGGGCTAACCTATTGAATAGCTGTAATTGCACCTTTAATAAATTCCCCAGTATTTCTTCCTGGCCACACATAACCCCTCATGTATTTTAGATTGTATCTATGGTGGACCCTGCGACTTCTCTCTGATGGTATCTGAAGCAGATTTACTCTCTCTTCTCATGCAAACTCCCACTGGAGGGGGGGTGGAATCTGGGTGGAATCTGCAACCCTCTAGCTGCCAAGACATACAGACACACATCCTATGGCGCACACGCACTCCACCCCCAAACACCCACCCACACAGAGTACAGTACACACACCTGTGCTGAGCCCAGACTTCTGGGCCTCTCCTCTCTGTGCTCCGGGTCCAAACCCCAGGAGAGGAGGCTGTCTGGGGGGATTAGAGAGGCCTGGCCCTCTGTCTGCCTTCTGATACACCACATCCAGGGGCTCAGGTGCTGCTGTTTACCCTGCACACTGCTGCTGCCCACATACACACACACCACACAAACACACACCATACAGACCATATACAAAACACACACTCCATGCGCTCTCTGCACCCCACCACTAAACCGTAATACCTTCTGAGCACTGTGAACACCCCAACCTCAATACCCCCTCTCCCGTCTCTCCACACCCACCCATATTTCACGCCTCCTTTGGGGTAATCCTGGTTTCTGGGGAGTCAGCAGACAGAAGGGTAGCATTCACCAAAACTTACCCCCCGCTACCTTCCCACCACCACCCCTCCAGCCCTCCACAAAACAGCCCCTTCTCACCCTCTCACCCCTGTCCGGCTGCGGAGAGGAGGCTGAAATTACAGTCAGACAAGCTCCAAATCTCCCTCCATTCTCCACACATGCCAGAGAGTGGGGAGTAAAGAATAACAGGCCTTAACTGTCCGTCCCCGGCCCTGCTTGTCTCTGTCTGCCAAGACCCTACCCTACCCTGCCCAGTCCCAGCCCCAGTCCCAGCCCCAGCCCCAGTCCCAGCCCCAGCCCAGACAACAGACCATCATTACTGCTAGTAAAGAGAGAGAGGGAGGGAGGGAGGTAAAGGAGGAATAACTCTGGACGGGGAGGTGAAGAGCGATAGAGGGCAGTGGGAACAAAGTGTGAGAAAGAAAAGTAGAAAGAAAAGATAGAATGAAAGAGAAGGAGAAAGAAATGGAGAGAGGAATTTGAGCGTAAGTACTGACGCAATGTTGAGCAGGAGCACTGTGCAGAGATAGATTTACACTGGGGAGGAGGAGAACAAGGAAAAACAGCCATGGCCAGGGCCCGTATTTACAAAGTCTCAGAGTGTTGGTCTAGGATCAGTTTACCCTTTTAGGTCATAATCAATAAACTGATATGAACAGGTGGGTCCTGGATCAGCATTCCTACTCGAATAACCTTAATTTTTTTGTAGTAAGTGATCCCTGCAGGAATTGAACCCACGGCCTTGGTACGCTAGCGCCACACTCGTACCATCTGAGCCACACAGGACCACAGGATGAGAGGGAAGTGAGAAAATGTTGATGAGAGTTCAGGGGGCGTCTGGTAGAAGAGGACAGGGAGTTACATCAGCAGTTATGACCAGTCAAACCTGATGAACTGCTGCATGTTGCAAAACGTACTCAAGTTGAGACAGTATGCATGGTGTATCACTGGGCATGTAACAATGCAAAACATGTTGTAATGTTGCAAGCATGAATATACCGCAGATGACACTACATATATGTTTTTTAATCACTGCAAAAGTGCCCTCTTCTGCCTAAATCCTGATCTAGGTCCTTGTTCGGATATTTAAGAAATGCATCCTTACTTCCTTAGTTCCTTGAGGTAAGCACAGCTCTATTAGTGGTTGGATAGGTGTGAGGAAGGTTACCACCCTATTACTTTTACCAACCCAAACAATTCATATCTGTGATAACTTCAAGAAGGTACTGTAGGAGGGAAGGATGCATTTCTGGAGTATTAGAACAGGGCCAAGGACAAGCTTTCCCCACATGAGTGCCTCCCAAATGGCACCCTAATCCCTGTGTAGTGCACTACTTTTTATCAGGGCCCATAAAGTAATGCACTATGTAGGGAATAGGGTGCCATTTGGGAAACAGCCCAACTCTCAGGAAAACAACGTTGTAACCAAACCAGCCTCGCTGCACCACCATCTACGTTCAGGACCATTCTCTATCCACAACACAGGGTTCAAACACCTGGCATCACGCTATACACTCCACATCCCTCTCATTAGACCATGAACAGCTACAGTTATTTTTTTCTAGTCTGACGCATCGCTTATGGTGCTCCATAGCAGTTTTGTCATGGCCCAAGCAGCTCTTGGGGGGGTGAGATGTGAGGGAGGGAGAGAGAGAGAGAGAGAGAGAGAGAGAGAGAGAGAGAGAGAGAGAGAGTGGAAGCGAGGTAGAGAAAGAGAGAGCAGGGAGAGGAAAGTAAAGGCCCTAACAGAGAGTCTGCCTGGGTCCTGTGCGTGAGTCAACAGATGTGTTCTTTTGATGCTATCTCATCGACCGTAAACAAACTTGACTCAGAACAGGCTGTGGCCGAGCCTCCGGTACACACAGAACATTGTGATTCCTCTCCTAGATTCTAAACTGTTTTAACCCCCCACCTGGCTTACCTCACTCGCTCCCTCTCTCTCACACTCACAGTATCTATCTCTCTCTTGCTCTCTCTCACACACACATTCACTAGCTTTTTTCTCCCCCTCTCTCTATTTCTCTCTCTCTCTACACTTGTCTCTCTTACCCCCTAATTTGTATAGTAATTAGACATCTTGTCTTTGCTACCTGTGGCCTTATCATTCTCATCTATTTCTCTTTCTGCTTGTCTCTTTGTGATGACCAGAAACCGACTGGCACCACATCACCCCCCCCCCTATCATATCCCTCTCCTCTCTTCATCCCACTCTTCCCTCTCCATCTTCTTCCCCCCTCTTCATCTCTCCCTCCACCTCCTTCCCCCCTCTTCATCTCTCCCTCCATCTCCTTCCCCCCTCTTCATCTCTCCCTCCACCTCCTTCCCCCCTCTTCATCTCTCCCTCCATCTCCTTCTCCCCTCTTCATCTCTCCCTCCACCTCCTTCCCCCCTCTTCATCTCTCCCTCCATCTCCTTCCCCCCTCTTCATCTCTCCCTCCACCTCTTTCCCCCCTCTTCATCTCTCCCTCCACCTTCTTCCCCCCTCTTCATCTCTCCCTCCACCTCCTTCCCCCCTCTTCATCTCTCCCTCCATCTCCTTGGCAAAAGACCAGTCCTGCCTCAGCTCATCCGTACCGAAACCATACTTTCCAAATAAAAAATGTTATTTGGAAAGTATCACGTATATTTCTAAATAAATATACATATAAATATATATACTGTATGTGTACATTTAAATACACATGAATACAGTATGCATATACAGTTACATACATAAGCATGATAGAAACCATGTGATGTGTAAACATCGTTTTCCCTTCTACTTGGAATGCCAACCTACACTTTTAGAAAAAAGGCTGCTATCTAGAACCTCAAATGGTTCTTCAGCTGTCCCCATAGGAGAACCCTTTGAAGAACCCTTTTTGATTCCAAGTAGAACCCTTTTGGAACCCTTTTTACTAAGAGTGTAGAACACTGACTTCTAGACTGCCCACTCTATAAGGTTCTGCTGAGACAGGTAGATGTTATCTATGTTTGTGATCATAGTGGGGGAAGTGGGTACAGTGGGTACAGAATACCATTCAACTGTCAGCTACTGTCATACTCCAGTCATTTTACACTATGAGATCTGTGTCAGAAATACCATGGGGTAAATGGCCAATCCAATCCATCAAACTAGTTGCCAAAGCTGGGTTTTTCTACCCCTTTTTCGTGATATCCAATTGGTAGTAACAGTCTTGTCCCATCGCTGCAACTCCCGTACGGACTCGGGAGAGGCGAAGGTCGAGAGCCATGTGTCCTCCGAAACACGACCCTGCCAAGCCGCACTGCTTCTTGACACACTGCCCGCTTAACTCAGAAGCCAGCCGCACCAATGTGTTGGAGGAAACAACTGGCAACCGAAGTCAGCATGCATGTGCCCGGCCCGCCACAAGGAGTCGCTAGAGCATGAAAAGGACAAGGACATCCCAGCCAGCCAAACCCTCCCCTAACCTGGGCCAATTGTGTGCTGCCTCATTGGTCTCCAGGTTGCAGCCCACTGCGACACAGTCTGGGATCGAACCCAGGTCTGTAGTGACGCCTCAAGCACTGCGATGCAGTGCCTTAGACCGCTGCGCCATTCGGGAGGCCCAGGTTGTGTTTTTGTTAGGGCGTGCGTTTTAAAACGCTTTGCAACTGATAACAAAAATGTTTGTTTTTTATTGGACAAGTCTAGGTAGTCCCTTTCTTTTTCAGTCCGTTTTCTTCCGCTTGGTGCCTAATGGACACGGCCCTGGTTGTTTGATGCTAAAGTCTTGTGTTTCTTGGACAGGTTCTGTTTTAAGGTGTCCATATGTAACAGTGACTGATTGCACTCCCTGCAAATACTTTTCGTGCTTATTTTGTTTTAAGTTTACTGTAATCATCAAGTTCTTTGGAAGTCAGATTCCCCAAAACACATTCTTCCCCCAACACCTTTCTCCTATTACTTTATAGTTACAGTACAAGTCGTTCTATGCAAGTCTGCATGCAATGTTTACTGTCTATGTGGCTCAGTTGTGGCTAGGTTCGAATGACAACAATTCCTGAGTTTCCCATCTGAGATTAATCAACTACTGAACACAGCATTAATATTTCCTCTGCAGACATTTTTGTTGAGTGATTTACATCGATGTCTCTTTCCCTGATGAAGAAAAGGTGTTTGCATGTGTTTCTGAGCAGTGGTGCTGACTAACTACTTGGAGAGGATTAGAACATATTAGACCATTTTTGCAACATAAAGACATTCCTATGTGGGTGTGTGGTGCGTGTGTGTGTGTGTGTCATATTGTACAGTTTAGAGGAGTCAAAAAGTCCACAGTCAGCAGGGTCATATAGCAGGACTCAGCTCTTTCCATTTCCCTCACCTCTCCATCAAACTGGGGATCATGATATGAAAGACACAAGAGTTGAGTTGAGCCAAGCTGCACAGACCTGGCCTGGTTACACATCCACCATACAGATGTAGGATCTTAATTTGAGCCTGTTTGCTAAAGCAGGAAAACATTATCCTGTAGCAACAGGAAATGTGAATTATTATGTGGATTATAATTTATGGACATTTTTGTAGCCGTTGATACATTTTTTGTTAGGCCAAATCATTTTTTGTTAGGGCAAATCAAGTCTGACATTTCAAAGTGGAAATTACAAACTTTAGAAACCTTTTTAAACCTCAAATAAACTACAAGTTTCTTAGCAACACAAGAGTGATCAGATGAAGATCCTACATCTGTAATTGCTGTACCATCCTGGAAAGGACCACGTGAAAGAATAATGTTGGAGCCAGCACAGTATGGTTTGATAATTTGAAAGGGCTAACACACCTGGAGAAAGGGGAGATTATTGTGGCTATTTATTATCCTGTTATCTGGTTAATGAGGAAAATATCCTGCAATTGGCTGGTGGGAGACAAAGGTTGCTGTGTGTTTGTTGGAATGTATAAAAGGCTGTTAGGTCAATTAGCATTAGATTACAGAGTGTACTGAGCACTGACTGGGAGTGTGTTTAGGACTTGTGTTGCCAGCAGCTTAGACAGGCATAGATCAGTACTACACATGTACATGGAGAGGGAGAGAGAGAGGGGGAGAGGGAGAGGGAGAGAGAGAGGGGGAGAGGGAGAGGGAGAGAGAGGGGGGGAGAGGGAGAGAGAGAGAGAGAGGGGAGGGAGAGGGAGAGGGAGAGGGAGAGGGAGAGGGAGAGGGAGAGGGAGAGGGAGAGGGAGAGGGAGAGGGAGAGGGAGAGGGAGAGGGAGAGGGAGAGGGAGAGGGAGAGGGAGAGGGAGAGGGAGAGGGAGAGGAGAGGGAGAGGGAGAGGGAGAGGGGAGAGGGAGAGGGAGAGAGAGAGAGGGAGAGAGAGAGAGAGAGAGAGAGAGAGAGAGAGAGAGAGAGAGAGAGAGAGAGAGAGAGAGAGAGAGAGAGAGAGAGAGAGAGAGAGAGAGAGAGAGGGAGAGGGAGAGAGAGAGGGGGAGAGGGAGAGAGAGAGAGAGAGAGAGAGAGAGAGAGAGAGAGAGAGAGAGAGAGAGAGAGAGAGAGAGAGAGAGAGAGAGAGAGAGAGAGAGAGAGAGAGAGAGAGAGAGAGAGAGAGAGGGAGAGAGAGAGGGGGAGAGGGAGAGAGAGAGGGGGAGAGGGAGAGAGAGAGGAGAGAGAGAGAGAGAGAGAGAGAGAGAGAGAGAGAGAGAGAGAGAGGGAGAGGGAGAGGGAGAGAGAGAGAGGGGGAGAGGGAGAGGAGAGAGAGAGAGAGAGAGAGAGAGAGAGAGAGAGAGAGAGAGAGAGAGAGAGAGAGAGAGAGAGAGGGGGAGAGGGAGAGGGAGAGAGAGAGGGGGAGAGGGAGAGAGGAGAGGGGAGAGAGAGGGGGAGAGGGAGAGGGAGAGAGGGAGAGGGAGAGAGAGAGGGGGGGAGAGGGAGAGGAGAGAGAGAGGGGGAGAGGGAGAGGGAGAGAGAGAGAGGGGGAGGGGGAGAGGGAGAGAGGGAGAGGGAGAGAGAGAGGGGGAGAGAGAGAGGGAGAGGGAGAGGGAGAGCGATAGAGAGAGAGAGAGAGAGAGAGAGAGAGAGAGAGAGAGAGAGAGAGAGAAAGAGCGAGAAACAGTGAGAGAGAGAGAGAGAGGGGGGAAGGGAATGAGGAGAAAGACAAAGGGGTAGTATGAATAGAGAGAGGTGAAGAGAGGAAGGTACATCGACAGACAGACTAAAGAAAGAAGGGGGGATCATGGACAGAGAGAGGTATGATGGCATCAAAAAGGAAAGAGCAGGAGAAAGGGACTGGGAAGTGTAGTTGTCATGGTGGTAGAGCATGGTCCTTGCAAGCCAGGGTTGTGGGTTCGATTCCCACGGGGGGCCAGTATGAAAAATTTATGCACTCACTAACTGTAAGTCGCTCTGGATAAGAGCGTCTGCTAAATGACAAAAAATGTAAATAAAATGGTTGTGGATGTTGTGAACTGGTAATGTAAAACCTCCTCTGTGTTTTGACATCGGAAGAATAATGGAAGGTTTTCACAGAGAACCACAAGATTGTATGAAGCCTTTTCCCAGACATAAATACAACCAACGTAGATATAACTTTCTCATGATGTTGGTAGTGTCGTATCAACAGAAAATTGTGGCTGACCCCTCGGAGGCAGTTCAGGCTAACTGTTGGGATGTACACTGGGCGTACAAAACATTATGAACGCATAGACTGACCAGGTGAATCTAGGTGAAAGCGAAGATCCCTTATTGATGTCACGTCAATCAGTGTAGATGAAGGGGAGAAAACAGGTTAAAGAAGGATTTTTAAGCCTTCAGACAATTGAGACATGGATTGTGAATGTGTGCCATTCAGAGGGTGAATGGGCGAGGTGAAAGATTTCAATGCCTTTGAAAGGGGTATGGTAGTAGGTGCCAGGCGCACCGGTTTGAGTGTGTCAAGAACTGCAACACTGCTGGGTTTTTCACGCTCAACAGTTTCCCGTGTGTATCAAGAATGGTCCACCACTCAAAGGACATCCAGCCAACTTGACACAACTGTGGGAAGCATTGGAGTCAACATGGGCCAGCATCCCTGTGGAATGCTTTCGACACCTTGTATAGTCCATGCCCCAACGAATTGAGGCTGTTCTGAGGGCAAAAGGGGTGCAACTCAATATTAGGAAGGTGTTCCTAATGTTTTGTGCACTCAATATGTCTTTGGAAAATAGTGAATTATAATCATTCATCGTATCAAACAAATTGTCAATAAAAAATCTCCCTCCATTGCCTACAAAATGAACCCTTTTGCCCCCCCTCCTTTATGTAACCTTTTAAACTATTAAAACAAATTTAAAAAGTGCTCTAACTAGGACCCATATGTGCTATGACCAAGGACCTCAGCCTCCAGACAGACAGACTAACAGACAGACAGACTGCTGTCCCTCTGAGGAAGTACTGTCTACATAATTTGGATGAGTAACCAGAGGGTGGAGAGAGAGAAAGGGGGGGGGGGGTCTGCAGAAAGAGCTTGAAGTCTGCTGGATGAGAAAAACCATCCACATCATCACAATGTGTGTGTTATCTATGAGTATTAAAGCAGGCCTGTCTCCCTGCATCTCTCCCCTACACAGAAGAACTAGGCCTGTCTCCCTGCATCTCTCCCCTGGACAGAAGAACTAGGCCTGTCTCCCTGCATCTCTCCCCTGGACAGAAGAACCAGCCTGTCTCCCTGCATCTCTCCCCTGGACAGAAGAACCAGCCTGTCTCCCTGCATCTCTCCCCTACACAGAAGAACTAGGCCTGTCTCCCTGCATCTCTCTCCTGGACAGAAGAACTAGGCCTGTCTCCCTGCATCTCTCCCCTAGACAGAAGAACTAGGCCTGTCTCCCTGCATCTCTCCCCTGCACAGAAGAACTAGGCTTGTCTCCCTGCATCTCTCCTGGACAGAAGAACCAGGCCTGTCTCCCTGTATCTTTCCCCTACACAGAAGAACCAGCCTGTCTCCCTGCATATCTCCCCTAGACAGAATAACTAGGCCTGTCTTGCTGCATCTCTCCCCTAGACAGAAGAACTAGGCCTGTCTCCCGGCATCTCTCCCCTAGACAGAATAACTAGGCCTGTCTCCCTGCATCTCTGCCCTAGACAGAAGATCTAGGCCTGTCTCCCTGCATATCTCCCCTACACAGAATAACTAGGCCTGTCTTGCTGCATCTCTCCCCTAGACAGAAGAAGAACTAGGCCTGCCAGAAGAAGAACTAGTACTCCTGAGTGGCGCAGTGGTCTAAGGCACTGCATCGCAGTGCTAACTGTGCCACTAGAGATCCTGGTTTGAACCCAGGCTCTGTCGCCGCCGGTCGCGACCGGGAGACTCATGGGCGGCGCACAATTGGCCCAGCGTCGTCCAGGGTAGGGGAGGGAATGGCCGGCAGGGATGTAGCTCAGTTTACAGAGCATGGCGTTTGCAACGCCAGGGTTGTGGGTTCGATTCCCACGGGGGACAGTATAAAAAAAATATGTATTCACTAACTGTAAGTCGCTCTGGATAAGAGCGTCTGCTAAATGACTAAAATGTAAATGTAAAATGTAACTAAGCCTGTCTCCCTGCATCTCTCCACTGGACAGAAGAACTAGGCCTGTCTCCCTGCATCTCTCCCCTAGACAGAAGAACCATGCCTGACTCCCTGCATCTCTCCCCTAGACAGAAGAACTAGGCCTGTCTCCCTGCATCTCTCCCCTAGACAGAAGAACTAGGCCTGTCTCCCTGCATCTCTCCCCTAGACAGAAGAACCATGCCTGACTCCCTGCATCTCTCTCCTGGACAGAAGAACTAGGCCTGTCTCCCTACATCTCTCCCCTAGAAAGAATAACCATAACTGTCTCCCTGCATCACTCTCCTGGACAGAAGTACTATGCCTGTCTCCCCTGGACAGAAGAACTAGGCCTGTCTCCCTGCATCTCTCCCCTAAACAGATGAACTAGGCCTGTCTCCCTGCATCTCTCCCCTGGACAGAAGAACAAGGCCTGTCTCCCTGCTTCTCTCCCCTGGACAGAAGAACTAGGCCTGTCTCCCTGCATCTCTCCCCTAAACAGATGAACTAGGCCTGTCTCCCTGCATCTCTCCCCTAGACAGAATAACTAGGCCTGTCTTGCTGCATCTCTCCCCTAGACAGAAGAACCATGCCTGTCTCCCTGCATCTCTCCCCTGGACAGAACAACTAGGCCTGTCTCCCTGCATCTCTCCCCTAGACAGAAGAACTAGGCCTGTCTTGCTCCATCTCTCCCCTAGACAGAAGAACCATGCCTGTCTCCCTGCATCTCTCCCCTAGACAGAAGAACTAGGCCTGTCTCCCTGCATCTCTCCCCTAGACAGAAGAACTAGGCCTGTCTCCCTGCATCTCTCCCCTAGACAGAAGAACTAGGCCTGTCTCCCTGCATCTCTCCCCTAGACAGAAGAACCAGGCCTGTCTCTGGTGAGACCCCTATATCAAGTGAAATCAGACACCGGCACCTAACAGCTTTGTCACTTGACTTGCTGATAAGTCAGTGCTTATTTTCCCCACAATAAGACTGATCTCAGAACTGCTGATACCTCTAAGAAGAGCCTAATCTATTGCAGACAGTGTTAATCTGTTGGTTTAGTGTTCTATCTCTTCATCTTGGTCTGATAGCGCTGTAGTCCTGGACACCTCTACCATCTCACAGATCACTGGTTGCTGTGGTGTTGTTTTTGTTGTGTTTTTGTCTAATGTTTTTGTTGACGTTACTCTTGTGTTTTTGTCTGAGAGATGGACCAGGTACTGTCTTGTTTGTGCTATCTGAATAAGGGGTGAGAGTAAGGATAGTAAGGTCTGAATAAGGGGTGAGAGTAAGGAGAGTAAGGTCTGAGTAAGGGCTGATAGTAAGGACTGAATAATGGGTGATAGTAAGGACTGAATAAGGGGTGATAGTAAGGAGAGTAAGGTCTGAGTAAGGGCTGATAGTAAGGACTGAATAAGGGCTGATAGTAAGGACTGAATAATGGGTGATAGTAAGGACTGAATAAGGGGTGAGAGTAAGGACTGAATAAGGGGTGAGAGTAAGGAGAGTAAGGTCTGAGTAAGGGCTGATAGTAAGGACTGAATAAGGGCTGATAGTAAGGACTGAATAATGGGTGATAGTAAGGACTGAATAAGGGGTGATAGTAAGGACTGAATAAGGGCTGATAGTAAGGACTGAATAAGGGCTGATAGTAAGGACTGAATAAGGGCTGATAGTAAGGACTGAATAAGGGCTGAATAAGGTATGATAGTACGGACTGAATAAGGGCTGATTAAGGGGTGATAGTAAGGAGTGAATAAGGGCTGAATAATGGGTGATATTAAGGACTGAATAAGGGCTGAATAAGGGTTGACAGTAAAGAGTGAATAGGGGCTGAATAACGGGTGATATTAAGGACTGAATAAGGGCTGAATAAGGGTTGATAGTAAGGACTGAATAAGGGGTGATAGTAAGGACTGAATAAGGGGTGATAGTAAGGACTGAATAAGGGCTGAATAAGGGCTGATAGTAAGGACTGAATAAGTGGTGATAGTAAGGACTGAATAAGGGGTGATAGTAAGGAGAGTAAGGTCTGAGTAAGGGCTGATAGTAAGGACTGAATAAGGGCTGATAGTAAGGACTGAATAATGGGTGATAGTAAGGACTGAATAAGGGGTGAGAGTAAGGACTGAATAAGGGGTGAGAGTAAGGAGAGTAAGGTCTGAGTAAGGGCTGATAGTAAGGACTGAATAAGGGCTGATAGTAAGGACTGAATAATGGGTGATAGTAAGGACTGAATAAGGGGTGATAGTAAGGACTGAATAAGGGCTGATAGTAAGGACTGAATAAGGGCTGATAGTAAGGACTGAATAAGGGCTGATAGTAAGGACTGAATAAGGGCTGAATAAGGTATGATAGTACGGACTGAATAAGGGCTGATTAAAGGGTGATAGTAAGGAGTGAATAAGGGCTGAATAATGGGTGATATTAAGGACTGAATAAGGGCTGAATAAGGGTTGACAGTAAAGAGTGAATAGGGGCTGAATAACGGGTGATATTAAGGACTGAATAAGGGCTGAATAAGGGTTGATAGTAAGGACTGAATAAGGGGTGATAGTAAGGACTGAATAAGGGGTGATAGTAAGGACTGAATAAGGGGTGATAGTAAGGACTGAATAAGGGCTGAATAAGGGCTGATAGTAAGGACTGAATAAGCGGTGATAGTAAGGACTGAATAAGGGGTGATAGTAAGGACTGAATAAGGGGTGATAGTGAGGACTGAATAAGGGCTGAATAAGGGGTGATAGTAAGGACTGAATAAGGGGTGATAGTGAGGACTGAATAAGGGCTGAATAAGGGGTGATAGTGAGGACTGAATAAGGTGTGATAGTAAGGATAGCCACTATTGGTAGCCACCGTCAGTTATACCCACATACATTTATAGCTGTCACTTTAGTGTTCTTTTCCTTACATTTTGCATCATTCCATTACATCGTTAGTTTACCTTTCTTTCCTCTGTCACATTCGTGTGGTTGTTCCTGAGGATCTCTAGCAATAGTGGATCATATTAGGCTAAAGTATTACAAGTTGTGCAATAATTTCAGACATGTAGCCTATTTGAATCATTAAGGAACGCAGACCATTCATAGCAGTTTAAACCTAGAGCCTGGCGCACTGTTCATGACGACTGGACCGTTGTCATCACAGTTCCATGATTAGTGAGGATTATTGTATTATTATTATTGAACACTCAAGTCTGAATTGGGCCCATAGCCTCTTTGTGATGACTGTCTTGCAGATCTTCTCTATGCTGGTTCAGGAGTATAGCCTAATGTATTGAAATGTGACCTGGGGTGTATACATTAGCGCACAATGTGGCAAACCGGTTAGCAATGAAAAACTTTTTGAAATGGAAATAAGCATTTCTTATTGGAAAAGTTCAGTTTAGTCCCTCTCTGTTTGACTATAGTAGCAAGTCATATTTCAATACTGATGTTCTAGCAGTGTCTGAATCCTGGCTTAGGAAGGCCACCAAAAATTCTGAAATTTCCATCCCCAACTATAACATTTTCCGTCTAGATAGAACTGCCAAAGGGTGTGGAGTTGCAATCTACTGTAGAGATAGCCTGCAGAGCTCTATCATACTATCCAGGTCTGTGCCCAAACAGTTTGAGCTTCTACTTCTAAAAATCCACCTTTCCAGAAATAAATCTCTCACTGTTGCCGCTTGCTACAGACCCCCCTCAGCCCCCAGCTGTGCCCTGGACTCCATATGTGAATTGATTACCCCCCATCTATCCTCAGAGTTCGTACTGCTTGGTGACCTAAATTGGGATATGCTTAACACCCCGGCCATCCTACAATCTAAACTAGATGCCCTCAATCTCACACAAATTATCAACGAACCTACCAGGTACAACCCTAAATCCGTAAACATGGGTACCCTCATAGATATCATCCTGACTAACTTACCCTCTAAATACACCTCCGCTGTCTTCAACCAGGATCTCAGCGATCACTGCCTTATTGCCTGCGTCTGTAACGGGTCCGCGGTCAAACGACCACCCCTCATCACTGTCAAACGCTCCCAAAAACACTTCAGCGAGCAGGCCTTCCTAATTGACCTGGCCCAGGTATCCTGGATGGATATAGATCTCATTCCGTCAGTAGAGGATGCCTGGTTGTTCTTTAAAAGTAATTTCCTCTCAATCTTAAATAAACATGCCCCATTCAAAAAATACAGAACTAAGAACAGATATAGCCCCTGGTTCTCCTCAGACTTGACTGCCCTTGACCAGCACAAAAACATCCTGTGGCGTACTGCATTAGCATCAAATAGCCCCGCGATATGCAACTTTTCAGGGAAGTTAGGAACCAATATACACAAGCAGTTAGGAAAGCAAAGGCTAACTTTTTCAAACAGAAATTTGCATCCTGTAGCACTAACTCCAAAAAGTTTTGGGACACTGTAAAGTCCTTGGAAAATAAGAGCACTTCCTCCCAGCTGCCCACTGCACTGAGGCTAGGAAACACTATCACCACCGATAAATCTACAATAATCGAGAATTTCAACAAGCATTTTGCTACGGCTGGCCATGCTTTCCACCTGGCTACCACTACCCCGGCCACCAGCTCTGCACCCTCCGCTGCAACTTGCCCATGCCTCCCCCCCGCTTCTCCTTCACACAAATCCAGACAGCTGATGTTCTGAAAGAGCTGCAAAATCTGGACCCCTACAAATCATCTGGGCTAGACAATCTGGACCCTTTCTTTCTAAAACTAGCCGCCGATATTGTCGCAACCCCTATTACTAGCCTGTTCAATCTCTCTTTCGTAACGTCTGAGATCCCCAGAGATTGGAAAGCTGCTGCGGTCATCCCCCTCTTCAAAGGGGGTGACACTCTAGATCCAAACTGTTACAGACCCATATCCATCCTGCCCTGCCTTTCAAAAGTTTTTGAAAGCCAAGTCAACAAACAGATCACCGACCATTTCGAATCCCACCGTACCTTCTCCGCTATGCAATCCGGTTTCCGAGCTGGTCATGGGTGCACTTCAGCCACGCTCAAGGTCCTAAACGATATTATAACCGCGATCGATAATAGACAGTACTGTGCAGCCGTTTTCATTGACCTGGCCAAGGCTTTCGACTCTGTCAACCACCGCATTCTTATTGGCAGACTAAATAGCCTTGGTTTCTCAAATGACTGCTTCGCCTGGTTCACCAACTACTTCTCAGATAGAGTTCAATGTGTCAAATCGGAGGGCCTGTTGTCTGGACCTATGGCAGTCTCTATGGGGGTGCCACAGGGTTCAATTCTTGGGCCGACTCTTTTCTCTGTGTATATCAATGACGTCGCTCTTGCTGCTGGTGACTCTCAGATCCACCTCTACGCAGACGACACCATTTTGTATACATCTGGCCCTTCATTGGACACTGTGTTAACAAACCTCCAAACGAGCTTCAATGCCATACAACACTCCTTCAGTAGCCTCCAACTGCTCTTAAACACTAGTAAAACTAAATGCATGCTCTTCAACCGAACGCTGCTTGCACCCGCCCACCCGACTAGAATCACTACTCTCGACGGGTCTGACCTAGAGTATGTGGACAACTACAAATATCTAGGTGTCTGGTTAGACTGTAAACTCTCCTTCCAGACTCACATTAAGAATCTCCAATCCAAAGTTAAATCTAGAATCGGTTTCCTATTTCGCAACAAAGCCTCCTTCACTCATGCTGCCAAACATGCCCTCGTAAAACTGACTATCCTACCGATCCTTGACTTCGGCGATGTCATTTACAAAATAGCCTCTCAACACTCTACTCAGCAAATTGGATGTAGTCTATCACAGTGCCATCCGTTTTGTCTCCAAAGCCCCATATACTACCCACCACTGTGACCTGTACGCTCTTGTTGGCTGGTCCTCACTACATATTCGTCGCCAAACCCACTGGCTCCAGGTCATCTATAAATCACTGCTAGGCAAATCCCCGCCTTATCTTAGCTCATTGGTCACCATAGCAACACCCACCCGTAGTCTGCGCTCCAGCAGGTATATCTCACTGGTCATCCCCAAAGCCAACACCTCCTTTGGCCGCCATTCCTTCCAGTTCTCTGCTGCCAATGACTGGAACAAATTGCAAAAATCTCTGAAGCTGGAGACACTTATCTCCCTCACTAACTTTAAGCATCAGTTGTCAGAGCACCTTACCGATCACTGCACCTGTACACAGCCCATCTGAAATTAGCCCACCCAACTACCTCATCCCTATATTTGTCACGCCCTGGCTCTGGGGACACTGTTATGTTGAGCCAGGGTGTGTAGATTTGTGTGGTAGTTCTAGTTGGTTCATTTCTATGTTGGCCAGTGTGGTTCTCAATCAGAGGCAACGAGTGTCAGCTGTGGCTGGTTGTCTCTGATTGGGAACCATATTTAAACAGGCTGTTTTCCCACAGTAGTTGTGGGATCTTGTTTCTAGGTGGTTTGTGTTAGACCGTGAACTGTCACGTTATCGTTTTGTTGTTTTGATCGTGTATTCACTAAATAAAGAGTATGTTTGCCTGCAACGCTGCGCCTTGGTCCTCCTCTGTTCCCGACGAGCGTGACAGAAGATCCCACCAAGACTGGACCAAGCAGCAAGTCCAGGAGCCATCGCCTGAGAGATCTCTAGCGGATCTCCTTCGCCTCCTCGACTGGGTCAAGCCATGTGAGGAAGAGAGGGGCTTGACGTGGAAGCAGAAGGGCGAAAGGCTGGCAAAAAGTATGGAGACCTGGTCCACGGGTAGGAGTGAAGCCCATCATTTTTTTAGGGGGGGGCTAACGCCGTGGACGACGGGGCAGCAGGAGACCGCGACAGAGCAGCCCAGCGGGTTGGCAGTGGAGGCCGCCAGGTTACGGGGGCCACTGGTCGAAGAGGGGAAGGAAGGTGTAGAGGCACGGCGAGAGGTACTGGGGTGTGTTACCAGTCCGGTCCGGCCCGTTCCTGATCCCTGCATAGGGCCAGTGGTGTGTGTCCCCAGTACGGTCCGGCCTGTTCCTGTTCCTCGCATCGAGCCTGTGGTGCGCGTCGCCAGCCCGGCCCGGCCTGTTCCTGCTCCCCGCACCGAGCCTATGGTGCGCGTCGCCAGCCCGGTCCGGCCCGCTCCTGCTCCCCACACCAAGCTAGTGGTGTGCGTCGTCAGTCCGGCACGGCCCGTGCCTGTTCCCCACACCAAGCCAGTGGTGTGTGTCGCCAACCGGTCCGGCCCGCTCCTGCTCCCCACACCAAGCCAGTGGTGTGCGTCGTCAGTCCGGCACGGCCCGTGCCTGTTCCCCACACCAAGCCAGTGGTGTGCGTCGCCAACCGGTCCGGTCCGCTCCTGCTCCCCACACCAAGCCAGTGGTGTGCGTCATCAGTCCGGCACGGCCCGTGCCTGTTCCCCACACCAAGCCAGTGGTGTGCGTCGCCAGCCCGGTCCGGTCCGCTCCTGCTCCCCACACCAAGCCAGTGGTGTGCGTCGTCAGTCCGGCACGGCCCGTGCCTGTTCCCCACACCAAGCCAGTGGTGTGCGTCGCCAGTCCGGTCAGGCCCGCTCCTGCTCCCCGCACCAAGCCTATGGTACGCGTCGTCAGTCCGGCACGGCCCGTGCCTGTTCCACTGGTGCCTGGTCCGGCACCGGTCAGCTGCTTCACGCCGGAGCTAGAGCAATCCGCTCCACCAGTGTGCAGTCCAGCTCCGGTCAGCGGGGCCAGACCGGACCAGGGGTACTTTGGGGGGTTGGAGAGGGAGTGGGGATCAGGCCCGGAGCCGGATCCGCCGCCAAGGCGGAGTGCCCACCCGGTCCCTCCCCTGTGGTATTTAGTTGACGCGGTCGGAGTCCGTGCCTTTAGGGGGGGGTACTGTCACGCCCTGGCTCTGGGGACACTGTTATGTTGAGCCAGGGTGTGTAGATTTGTGTGGTAGTTCTAGTTGGTTCATTTCTATGTTGGCCAGTGTGGTTCTCAATCAGAGGCAACGAGTGTCAGCTGTGGCTGGTTGTCTCTGATTGGGAACCACATTTAAACAGGCTGTTTTCCCACAGTAGTTGTGGGATCTTGTTTCTAGTTGGTTTGTGTTAGACCGTGAACTGTCACGTTATCGTTTTGTTGTTTTGATCGTGTATTCACTAAATAAAGAGTATGTTTGCCTGCAACGCTGCGCCTTGGTCCTCCTCTGTTCCCGACGAGCGTGACAATATTGTTATTTATTTTGCTCATTTGTACCCCAGTATCTCTATTTGCACATCATCTCTTGCACATCTATCATTCCAGTGTTAATACTAATTGTAATTATTTTGCACTATAGCCTATTTATTGCCTTACCTCCATAACTCGCTACATTTGCACACACTGTATATATACAGTGGGGAAAAAAAGTATTTAGTCAGCCACCAATTGTGCAAGTTCTCCCACTTAAAAAGATGAGAGAGGCCTGTAATTTTCATCATAGGTACACGTCAACTATGACAGACAAATTGAGAAAAATAATCCAGAAAATCACATTGTAGGATTTTTTATTAATTTATTTGCAAATTATGGTGGAAAATAAGTATTTGGTCACCTACAAACAAGCAAGATTTCTGGCTCTCACAGACCTGTAACTTTTTCTTTAAGAGGCTCCTCTGTCCTCCACTCGTTACCTGTATTAATGGCACCTGTTTGAACTTGTTATCAGTATAAAAGACACCTGTCCACAACCTCAAACAGTCACACTCCAAACTCCACTATGGCCAAGACCAAAGAGCTGTCAAAGGACACCAGAAACAAAATTGTAGACCTGCACCAGGCTGGGAAGACTGAATCTGCAATAGGTAAGCAGCTTGGTTTGAAGAAATCAACTGTGGGAGCAATTATTAGGAAATGGAAGACATACAAGACCACTGATAATCTCCCTCGATCTGGGGCTCCACGCAAGATCTCACCCCGTGGGGTCAAAATGATCACAAGAATGGTGAGCAAAAATCCCAGAACCACACGGGGGGACCTAGTGAATGACCTGCAGAGAGCTGGGACCAAAGTAACAAAGCCTACCATCAGTAACACACTACGCCGCCAGGGACTCAAATCCTGCAGTGGCAGACATGTCCCCCTGCTTAAGCCAGTACATGTCCAGGCCCATCTGAAGTTTGCTAAAATGCATTTGGATGATCCAGAAGAGGATTGGGAGAATGTCAGATGAAACCAAAATATAACTTTTTGGTAAAAACTCAACTCAGTCGTGTTTGGAGGACAAAGAATGCTGAGTTGCATCCAAAGAACACCATACCTACTGTGAAGCATGGGGGTGGAAACATCATGCTTTGGGGCTGTTTTCTGCAAAGGGACCAGGATGACTGATCCGTGTAAAGGAAAGAATGAATGGGGCCATGTATCGTGAGATTTTGAGTGAAAACCTCCTTCCATCAGCAAGGGCATTGAAGATGAAACGTGGCTGGGTCTTTCAGCATGACAATGATCCCAAACACACCGCCCGGGCAACGAAGGAGTGGCTTCGTAAGAAGCATTTCAAGGTCATGGAGTGGCCTAGCCAGTCTCCAGATCTCAACCCCATAGAAAATCTTTGGAGGGAGTTGAAAGTCTGTGTTGCCCAGCGACAGCCCCAAAACATCACTGCTCTAGAGGAGATCTGCATGGAGGAATGGGCCAAAATACCAGCAACAGTGTGTGAAAACCTTGTGAAGACTTACAGAAAACGTTTGACCTGTGTCATTGCCAACAAAGGGTATATAACAAAGTATTGAGAAACGTTTGTTATTGACCAAATACTTATTTTCCACCATAAATTGCAAATAAATTCATTAAAAATCCTACAATGTGATTTTTCTGGATTTTTTTTCTCATTTTGTCTGTCATAGTTGACGTGTACCTATGATGAAAATTACAGGCCTCTCTCATCTTTTTAAGTGGGAGAACTTGCACAATTGGTGGCTGACTAAATACATTTTTTCCCCACTGTATGTATTTCTGTTGTATTTTTGACTTTGTTTTGTTTTACCCCATATGTAACTCTGTGTTGTTGTTTTTATCGCACTGCTTTGCTTTATCTTGGCCAGGTCGCAGTTGTAAATGAGAACTTGTTCTCAACTGGTTTACCTGGTTAAATAAAGGTGAAATAAAAATAAATAAAAATAAAAATACAACTCACACAGACACAACTGCTCACAACTGCTTTCCGATTCAGGCCGGAGGGTCTCAGATGAAAGAAGAATATCTTGTAAAAGGAGAATAAGTGGAATGGAGTACAGGTAGAAATCCAAAGACTATAAAGAGCTACCGTACATCCTGACTATGACCTTTCCTTTGACCCCAGGTTGCCTCCACACTGTCAATAAACGTATCCCCTCTTTCTTTTCCTATATATCCCTCTCACCCCTCTGTGTGTTTTGATAGTGCCCCCCTGCACCCCCACCCCTCTCCCAAAACAGGAAGCCCATGTAGGAAAATGAGGCATGTGTGTCAGTCCACTTAAAAGTGAGGAAATCAAGAAAGAAAATAAATCAAAGGGGGAGAAAGTAGCGGCGGGAACAAAGAGTAACAGAATTAGCGGTGGAGGGTGCAGAGGCCAGTGGGGTTTCTGGCTGATGTCCATGTTGATAATCATTCACACACACACATATTTCCGGGATGACTGTGATGTTTCAAAGAAACCTGGACTCAGGGGTAGACGTAACATAGTAACTGTAAATCCATGACACTCCATTTAGTATGATATGTTACATTTCGTATGGCATGTATTAATTTGTGGATGTCCATTTCGTATGATATGTAATGGATTCCAATTTGTTGTGGCTAACGTGAGCTAGGCTAGGGGTTAGGGTTGTGGGTTAAGGTTTGTTTTGGTACTGTCAATTTGTAGCTTGTTTTTGGACACAGGTCCAGGAATGGCTAAAGGATTGCAATATTTACCTGGAGCTAACCCTGTAGATAGCATTACTGGGTGATCTGAAAAGTCATAGTCAATCGATCAATAATATAATAATACTTTTAGCGAAAATGTTTATTTTCAATTTACAATCTGTAGAAACAATGAGAATAGAAAGGTTCAGAACTTTTGTAAAACATCACAGTACAGTTGAAAAATATATGGCAAATAGAAATCCAATATGGATGGTGTTAAGAGATAGATGGGTGGTGTTGAATGGAGTTGAAGGATGGGACTAAGAACAACTAATAACAACAAGATAACTAATAATGTAAGCATACTGTGTCCATAATAAGTATATAGGTTATAGGTTGAGAGCTTTTGTGAAAGAGCACAGTTAGAAAGATATGGCATATAGAAGCAAACCGGATGGGCATCATGAAAATGATCGGAGAGGTTGAGGGTAGAGGAAATTCAGGAGGAAAAATAAACAAAATAGTATTATTGTAAAATTGACTGTGTCCATAAAATGTATATAGCATGTAGAGACCTAAGCATTGTTGTTCACTAGTTTACTCCAAATAGAGAAGGGGTGGTGGGGTTGGAAAGTAATAAAGGGAAATATATTTTTTTAAAGGACATGTATATGTGTATGTATATGTATATGTATGTATGTATGTATGTATGTGTGTATGTATGTAGGGCGGCAGGTAGCTTAGTGGTTAAGAGCGTTGTGCCAGTAACCGAAAGGTCGCTGGTTCTAATCCCCGAGCCGACTAGGTGAAAAATCTGTCGATGTTCCCTTGAGCAAGGCACTTAACCCTGTATAAGAGCGTTTGCTAAATGACGTAAATGTATATATATATATTTGCGAGAGAGAAAAAAAACATATGGGGGATTGGAAGCGATGCAGACAATTACAATCTATCTGCAATATTAAAGCTGATCTACCCCCTGAAGAAAAAATTGTAACAGAATTAGCGGTGGAGGGTGCAGAGGCCAGTGGGGTTTCTGGCTGATGTCCATGTTGATAATCATTCACAGACTTCTGTGATGTTTCGAAGAAACCTGGACTCAGGGGTAGACGTAACTGTAAATCCATGACACTCCATTTAGTATGATATGTTACATTTCGTATGGCATGTATTAATTTGTGGATGTCCATTTCGTATGATATGTTATGAATTCCAATTTGTTGTGGCTAACGGGAGTTAGGTTAAAGGGTTAAGGTTAGGGGAAGGTTTAGCTAACATTCTAAATAGTTGCAAAGTAGTAAGTAGTTGCTGATTAGCTAAAATGCTAAAGTTGTCCTTGATGAGAATCGAACACGCAACCTTTAGGTTGCTAGACGTTCACGTTATACGCATCCCCATCCACCCCGACCAACCACCCTACTGTTGTTTTTGCCTTAAGTAACCTTCTATCCTATGTAACCATACCAAATGTAGCATATCACACTATTTTGAGTGTCCCGGATTTACATTTACTATGTTACGTCTAGTCTATGAAACCAGGCTGATCATAGCAGCCATCTCTGATTCTATATACAGGACTTTTGGTTGCCAGGATTACTAATTTTATTTTGATTACGCCGGGTAGGCAGCCTTTTCCGAATTTGTGTGTGTCTGGATAATGGTGTTGTAACCCCACAGAGATTACTGTGTGTGTCTGGAAAATGGTGTTGTAACCCCACAGAGATTACTGTGTGTGTATGGATAATGGCGTTGTAACCACACAGAGATTACTGTGCATGTCTGGATAATGGTGTTGTAACCCCACAGAGATTACTGTGTGTGTCTGGATAATGGCGTTGTAACCCAACAGAGTTTACTGTGTGTGTCTAGATAAGGGCATTGTAACGCCACAGAGATTACTGCGTGTGGCTAGATAAGGGCGTTGTAACCCCACAGAGATTACTGTGTGTGTCTGGATAAGGGCGTTGTAACCCCACAGAGATTACTGTGTGTGTCTAGATAAGGGCGTTGTAACCCAACAGAGATTACTGTGTGTGTCTAGATAAGGGCGTTGTAACCCCACAGAGATTACTGTGTGTGTCTAGATAAGGGTGTTGTAACCCCACATAGATTACTGTGTGTGTCTAGATAAGGGCGTTGTAACCCCACATAGATTACTGTGTGTGTCTGGATAAGGGCATTGTAACCCCACAGAGATTACTGTGTGTGTCTGGATAAGGGCGTTGTAACCCCACAGAGATTACTGTGTGTGTCTGAATAAGGGCGTTGTAACCCCACAGAGATTACTGTGTGTGTCTAGATAAGGGCGTTGTAACGCAACAGAGATTACTGTGTGTGTCTAGATAAGGGCATTGTAACCCCACAGAGATTACTGTGTGTGTCTAGATAAGGGTGTTGTAACCCCTCAGAGAGTACTGTGTGTGTCTAGATAAGGGTGTTGTAACCCCACAGAGATTACTGTGTGTGTCTAGATAAGGGCGTTGTAACCCCACAGAGATTACTGTGTGTGTCTAGATAAGGGCGTTGTAACCCCACAGAGATGACTGTGTGTGTCTAGATAAGGGCATTGTAACCCCACATAGATTACTGTGTGTGTCTGGATAAAGGCGTTGTAACCCCACAGAGATTACTGTGTGTATCTGGATATGGGCGTTGTAACCCCACATAGATTACTGTGTGTGTCTGGATAAGGGCATTGTAACCCCACAGAGATTACTGTGTGTGTATAGATAAGGGCATTGTAACCCCACATAGATTACTGTGTGTGTCTAGATAAGGGCGTTGTAACCCTACAGAGATGACTGTGCGTGTCTAGATAAGGGCGGTGTAACCCCACAGAGATGACTGTGTGTGTCTGGATAAGGGCGTTGTAACCCCACAGAGATGACTGTGTGTGTCTGGATAAGGGCGGTGTAACCCCACAGAGATTACTGTGTGTGTCTGGATAAGGGCATTGTAACCCCACAGATATTACTGTGTGTGTCTGGATAAGGGCGTTGTAACCCCACATAGATTACTGTGTGTGTCTGGATAAGGGCATTGTAACCCCACAGAGATTACTGTGTGTGTCTGGATAAGGGCGTTGTAACCCCACAGAGATTACTGTGTGTGTCTGGATAAGGGCGTTGTAACCCCACAGAGATTACTGTGTGTGTCTGGATAAGGGCGGTGTAACCCCACAGATACTACTGTGTGTGTCTGGATAAGGGCGTTGTAACCCCACAGAGATGACTGTGTGTGTCTAGATAAGGGCATTGTAACCCCACATAGATTACTGTGTGTGTCTGGATAAAGGCGTTGTAACCCCACAGAGATTACTGTGTGTATCTGGATATGGGCGTTGTAACCCCACATAGATTACTGTGTGTGTCTGGATAAGGGCATTGTAACCCCACAGAGATTACTGTGTGTGTATAGATAAGGGCATTGTAACCCCACATAGATTACTGTGTGTGTCTAGATAAGGGCGTTGTAACCCTACAGAGATGACTGTGCGTGTCTAGATAAGGCGGTGTAACCCCACAGAGATGACTGTGTGTGTCTGGATAAGGGCGTTGTAACCCCACAGAGATGACTGTGTGTGTCTGGATAAGGGCGGTGTAACCCCACAGAGATTACTGTGTGTGTCTGGATAAGGGCATTGTAACCCCACAGATATTACTGTGTGTGTCTGGATAAGGGCGTTGTAACCCCACATAGATTACTGTGTGTGTCTGGATAAGGGCATTGTAACCCCACAGAGATTACTGTGTGTGTCTGGATAAGGGCGTTGTAACCCCACAGAGATTACTGTGTGTGTCTGGATAAGGGCGTTGTAACCCCACAGAGATTACTGTGTGTGTCTGGATAAGGGCGGTGTAACCCCACAGATACTACTGTGTGTGTCTGGATAAGGGCGTTGTAACCCCACAGAGATTACTGTGTGTGTCTGGATAAGGATGTTGTAACCCCACAGAGATGACTGTGTGTGTCTGGATAAGGGCATTGTAACCCCACAGAGATTACTGTGTGTGTCTGGATAAGGGCGTTGTAACCCCACAGAGATAACTGTGTGTGTCTGGATAAGGGCGTTGTAACCCCACAGAGATGACTGTGTGTGTCTGGATAAGGGCGTTGTAACCCCACATAGATTACTGTGTGTGTCTGGATAAGGGTATTGTAACCCCACAGAGATTACTGTGTGTGTCTGGATAAGGGCGTTGTAACCCCACAGAGATTACTGTGTGTGTCTGGATAAGGGCGTTGTAACCCCACAGAGATTACTGTGTGTGTCTGGATAAGGGCGTTGTAACCCCACAAAGATTACTGTGTGTGTCTGGATAAGGGCGTTGTAACCCTACAGAGATTACTGTGTGTGTCTGGATAAGGGCGTTGTAACCCCACAGAGATTACTGTGTGTGTCTAGATAAGGGCGTTGTAACCCCACAGAGATTACTGTGTGTGTCTGGATAAGGGCATTGTAACCACACAGAGATGACTGTGTGTGTCTAGATAAGGGCGTTGTAACCCCACAGAGATTACTGTGTGTGTCTGGATAAGGGCGTTGTAACCCCACAGAGATTACTGTGTGTGTCTGGATAAGGGCGTTGTAACCCCACAGATATTACTGTGTGTGTCTGGATAAGGGCATTGTAACCCCACAGAGATTACTGTGTGTGTCTGGATAAGGGCGTTGTAACCCCACATAGATTACTGTGTGTGTCTGGATAAGGGCATTGTAACCCCACAGAGATTACTGTGTGTGTCTGGATAAGGGCGTTGTAACCCCACAGAGATTACTGTGTGTGTCTGGATAAGGGCGGTGTAACCCCACAGAGACTACTGTGTGTGTCTGGATAAGGGTGTTGTAACCCCACAGAGATTACTGTGTGTGTCTGGATAAGGGTGTTGTAACCCCACAGAGATTACTGTGTGTGTCTGGATAAGGGCATTGTAACCCCACAGAGATTACTGTGTGTGTCTGGATAAGGGCGTTGTAACCCCACAGAGATAACTGTGTGTGTCTGGATAAGGGCGTTGTAACCCCACAGAGATTACTGTGTGTGTCTGGATAAGGGCGTTGTAACCCCACATAGATTACTGTGTGTGTCTGGATAAGGGTATTGTAACCCCCACAGAGATTACTGTGTGTGTCTGGATAAGGGCGTTGTAACCCCACAGAGATTACTGTGTGTGTCTGGATAAGGGCGTTGTAACCCCACAGAGATTACTGTGTGTGTCTGGATAAGGGCGTTGTAACCCCACAAAGATTACTGTGTATGTCTGGATAAGGGCGTTGTAACCCTACAGAGATTACTGTGTGTGTCTGGATAAGGGCGTTGTAACCCCACAGAGATTACTGTGTGTGTCTAGATAAGGGCATTGTAACCCCACAGAGATTACTGTGTGTGTCTGGATAAGAGCATTGTAACCCCACAAAGATTACTGTGTATGTCTGGATAAGGGCGTTGTAACCCTACAGAGATTACTGTGTGTGTCTGGATAAGGGCGTTGTAACCCCACAGAGATTACTGTGTGTGTCTAGATAAGGGCGTTGTAACCCCACAGAGATTACTGTGTGTGTCTGGATAAGGGCGTTGTAACCCCACAGAGATTACTGTGTGTGTCTGGATAATGGCGGTGTAACCCCACAGAGACTACTGTGTGTGTCTGGATAAGGGCGTTGTAACCCCACAGAGATTACTGTGTGTGTCTGGATAAGGATGTTGTAACCCCACAGAGATGACTGTGTGTGTCTGGATAAGGGCATTGTAACCCCACAGAGATTACTCTGTGTGTCTGGATAAGGGCGTTGTAACCCCACAGAGATAACTGTGTGTGTCTGGATAAGGGCGTTGTAACCCCACAGAGATTACTGTGTGTGTCTGGATAAGGGCGTTGTAACCCCACATAGATTACTGTGTGTGTCTGGATAAGGGTATTGTAACCCCATAGAGATTACTGTGTGTGTCTGGATAAGGGCGTTGTAACCCCACAGAGATTACTGTGTGTGTCTGGATAAGGCGTTGTAACCCCACAGAGATTACTGTGTGTGTCTGGATAAGGGCGTTGTAACCCCACAAAGATGACTGTGTGTGTCTGGATAAGGGCGTTGTAACCCTACAGAGATTACTGTGTGTGTCTGGATAAGGGCGTTGTAACCCCACAGAGATTACTGTGTGTGTCTGGATAAGGGCATTGTAACCACACAGAGATGACTGTGTGTGTCTAGATAAGGGCGTTGTAACCCCACAGAGATTACTGTGTGTGTCTGGATAAGGGCGTTGTAACCCCACAGAGATTACTGTGTGTGTCTGGATAAGGGCGTTGTAACCCCACAGATATTACTGTGTGTGTCTGGATAAGGGCATTGTAACCCCACAGAGATTACTGTGTGTGTCTGGATAAGGGCGTTGTAACCCCACATAGATTACTGTGTGTGTCTGGATAAGGGCATTGTAACCCCACAGAGATTACTGTGTGTGTCTGGATAAGGGCGTTGCAACCCCACAGAGATTACTGTGTGTGTCTGGATAAGGGCGTTGTAACCCCACAGAGATTACTGTGTGTGTCTGGATAAGGGCGGTGTAACCCCACAGAGACTACTGTGTGTGTCTGGATAAGGGCGTTGTAACCCCACAGAGATTACTGTGTGTGTCTGGATAAGGGTGTTGTAACCCCACTTAGATTACTGTGTGTGTCTGGATAAGGGCATTGTAACCCCACAGAGATTACTGTGTGTGTCTGGATAAGGGCGTTGTAACCCCACAGAGATAACTGTGTGTGTCTGGATAAGGGCGTTGTAACCCCACAGAGATTACTGTGTGTGTCTGGATAAGGGCGTTGTAACCCCACATAGATTACTGTGTGTGTCTGGATAAGGGTATTGTAACCCCACAGAGATTACTGTGTGTGTCTGGATAAGGGCGTTGTAACCCCACAGAGATTACTGTGTGTGTCTGGATAAGGGCGTTGTAACCCCACAGAGATTACTGTGTGTGTCTGGATAAGGGCGTTGTAACCCCACAAAGATTACTGTGTATGTCTGGATAAGGGCGTTGTAACCCTACAGAGATTACTGTGTGTGTCTGGATAAGGGCGTTGTAACCCCATAGAGATTACTGTGTGTGTCTAGATAAGGGCGTTGTAACCCCACAGAGATTACTGTGTGTGTCTTGTTAAGGGCATTGTAACCACACAGAGATGACTGTGTGTGTCTAGATAAGGGCGTTGTAACCCCACAGAGATTACTGTGTGTGTCTGGATAAGGGCGTTGTAACCCCACAGAGATTACTGTGTGTGTCTGGATAAGGGCGTTATAACCCCACAGAGATTACCGTGTGTGTCTGGGTAAGGGCATTGTAACCCCACATAGATTACTGCGTGTGTCTGGATAAGGGCGTTGTAACCCCACAGAGATTACTGTGTGTGTCTAGATAAGGGCGTTGTAACCCCACAGAGAGTACTGTGTGTGTCTAGATAAGGGCGTTGTAACCCCACAGAGATTACTGTGTGTGTCTGGATAAGGGCGTTGTAACCCCACAGAGATTACTGTGTGTGTCTGGATAAGGGCGTTGTAACCCTACAGAGATTACTGTGTGTGTCTGGATAAGGGCGTTGTAACCCCACAGAGATTACTGTGTGTGTCTAGATAAGGGCGTTGTAACCCCACAGAGATTACTGTGTGTGTCTGGATAAGGGCATTGTAACCACACAGAGATGACTGTGTGTGTCTAGATAAGGGCGTTGTAACCCCACAGAGATTACTGTGTGTGTCTGGATAAGGGCGTTGTAACCCCACAGAGATTACTGTGTGTGTCTGGATAAGGGCGTTGTAACCCCACAGATATTACTGTGTGTGTCTGGATAAGGGCATTGTAACCCCACAGAGATTACTGTGTGTGTCTGGATAAGGGCGTTGTAACCCCACATAGATTACTGTGTGTGTCTGGATAAGGGCATTGTAACCCCACAGAGATTTCTGTGTGTGTCTGGATAAGGGCGTTGTAACCCCACAGAGATTACTGTGTGTGTCTGGATAAGGGCGTTGTAACCCCACAGAGATTACTGTGTGTGTCTGGATAAGGGCGGTGTAACCCCACAGAGACTACTGTGTGTGTCTGGATAAGGGCATTGTAACCCCACAGAGATTACTGTGTGTGTCTGGATAAGGGTGTTGTAACCCCACAGAGATTACTGTGTGTGTCTGGATAAGGGCATTGTAACCCCACAGAGATTACTGTGTGTGTCTGGATAAGGGCGTTGTAACCCCACAGAGATTACTGTGTGTGTCTGGATAAGGGCGTTGTAACCCCACAGAGATTACTGTGTGTGTCTGGATAAGGGCGTTGTAACCCCACAGAGATTACTGTGTGTGTCTGGATAAGGGCGTTGTAACCCCACAGAGATTACTGTGTGTGTCTGGATAAGGGCGTTGTAACCCCACAGAGATTACTGTGTGTGTCTAGATAAGGGCGTTGTAACCCCACAGAGATTACCGTGTGTGTCTGGATTAGGGCGTTGTAACCCCACAGAGATTACTGTGTGTGTCTAGATAAGGGCGTTGTAACCCCACAGAGATTACTGTGTGTGTCTGGATAAGGGCGTTGTAACCAAACAGAGATTACTGTGTGTGTCTGGATAAGGGCGTTGTAACCCCACAGAGATTACTGTGTGTGTCTGGATAAGGGCGTTGTAACCCCACAAAGATTACTGTGTGTGTCTGGATAAGGGCGTTGTAACCCCACATAGATTACTGTGTGTGTCTGGATAAGGGCGGTGTAACCCCACAGAGATTACTGTGTGTGTCTGGATAAGGGCGTTGTAACCCCACATAGATTACTGTGTGTGTCTGGATAAGGGCGTTGTAACCCCACAGAGATTACTGTGTGTGTCTGGATAAGGGCGTTGTAACCCCACAGAGATTACTGTGTGTGTCTAGATAAGGGCGTTGTAACCCCACAGAGATGACTGTGTGTGTCTAGATAAGGGTGTTGTAACCCCACAGAGATTACTGTGTGTGTATGGATACGGGCGTTGTAACCCCACAGAGATTACTGTGTGTGTCTGGATAAGGGCGTTGTAACCCCACAGAGATTACTGTGTGTGTCTGGATAAGGGCGTTGTAACCCCACAGAGAGTACTGTGTGTGTCTAGATAAGGGCGTTGTAACCCCACAGAGATTACTGTGTGTGTCTGGATAAGGGCGTTGTAACCCCACAGAGAGTACTGTGTGTCTTCTGGGGCGGTCATATCTGTCTTGCACAGCTCTTTTTTTTTACTCCCTCTCTTTTGCTCTGTCTATATCTCTCCCTCCCTCCCTCCCTCCCTCCCTCCCTCCCTCCCTCCCTCCCTCCCTCCCTCCCTCTTTCTCTCTGTGTGTGTGTGTGTGTGTGTGAGTGTGTATGTGTGTGTGTGTGTGTGTGTGTGTGTGTGTGTGTGTGTGTGTGTGTGTGTGTGTGTGTGTGTGTGTGTGTGTGTGTGTGTGTGTGTGTGTGTATGGGTGCGCATATGCCCGTGTGTGTGTGTCATTCTCAAGGTCTCTAACAACCACAGTACCGTATATGACAGTCTTCATTGATCCCTCAATTAGTAACTCATCTCAAGTTGAGGTAACCATTATCCACGACACATTCATCAGGTATTTCCCTACAGTAACTCTGTAACTTTATTTTACCACTTCAGCTTCAAAGGAAGATGCCAAAAGATGATAAAAAAGCGGACTTGGATGATCACAGTGTGTTGTGGTATGATGGTATTATGAACATAGAGTGTTGTGATAGGATGATCCCTTCAATATGCTAGTGTTGCTGTGTATTGTGGGTATTGTGGGATGGTAGGCCCTCAGGTACATGAGAGTTGATTACATAAAGGTGTGAATTGCTCCTTTAATCATTGAACGCAATAATCATCATTGCCACGGAGACAGACGACTGAGCCGCGCAATCAACCTCACATCAAAGAGACAGGAAAATTATTCGGAGCGCACACAAGTACACACACACGTGCACATGCACACACACACACACACAAACCCACCACCATGTATCAGCAACTCCAAATATCTTTTGGGGGGGTAAAATGATATCTGACGGCAATACTTAAAACGCCATCCATAGGCGCGTGAGTGCTCAGATGAAAGCGAGATTTCCCCCAACAAGTCTTAACGTCTTTGTTTTAGAAAGTGTCTGGGCCGGTGATTTATCTAATGGAATGCTTGTGGAATCACACACTGCATATTAAACAGGACTGGCGAGAGGGAAAAAACTATAGACAGGTTTCAGTAGGGGAAGGGAAAAAATACATAAAAAGGTTCCGTCAAGTTCCTGTGGATACAAAGTAGGGCTGTTTTCCACGGGCTTGGTCCACACGCTGACAGCTTTATGCATGTGGTCCCATGTTTTAACGGCAGCCTTGGATAAACCCTAAACTCTACGCCACCGACTCTCTCCTCCTGACTCTCTATGAACCAATGTACAGGTCTATCTAGAGAGAAAGGAGCAGGGAGAAATAGAAGAAGAAGAAGAAGAAGAAGAAGAAGAAGAAGAAGAAGAAGAAGAAGAAGAAGAAGAAGAAGAAGAAGAAGAAGAAGAACTGTCACATAGAAACAGAGAGTTCTCTTTTTCCTTTATCCCACTGAAAAGCATTATGGTCCACTATCAGACTGAACACTTCAGACGTAGTGCAAACAACATGTTTGTACTATATGATCAGTGAGATGATTGAGCGTGAAATCTTTCCTCTCAACAGGTGTTAGAGATGTCTTGGGCTAGGCTAAACCCAAACAAAACATTCACTGAGCTCCCTGAGCCACAGCAAACCGGAGATGGTCACAGTTTTTAAATCCATCCACCCCCAGGACGTCTCTTGCTCTCTAAACCTCTCCTAACCCCTGTTTAAAAAGCAAAAAATCATACAGCATACAGTCTTTCTTTTCTCCCCCCTTTAATTTGTTATCACGGAGGAGGGCCCGCTGTGGAGAGGGGTCTGCTGGGACATGTCTAGGGGAAGGAGAGGGTGGTTATGGGGTGGTTATGGGGTCAGAACTACCCCCTTCTCTGGGCCACCTGATCCAGACTGGGGCCTGTGCAGGGTCATGTTCAGCAGGGAGAAAACGTTTTCAATTGAAGTGAAGTGGAGCGGTAGGCCTACGACCTAAACTTGTCCAATATTTTTACAATTCAAATGTTTTGTGACGGTTTGCCCTACTGAATACGACCCAGGAGTCTGCATCAATCTGCTGCATTGGAACTCAACTAAACTAACCCTGAATCCTAACTGTCTCTCCTTTTACCCAAAAGTATGTACACTCCTTCATTAAATCAGCCCAGGTGTACTACTCTCTGTCTGTCTATTCCCCCACCCTCCTCATCCCCATCCCACCTACTCCCCCTCCATCTCCCAGGGGAGAGAGGGACATAGTGAGAACATCCAGCTATAGTGTGGCCCTTGATGACAGTATCAAGTGTTTATAAGAATAGCCTGCCATGTTTACTCTGGACCTGGGTTAGGTTGGTTGGAGGAGGCTCAACATAGAGGTGCCATTCTACAGCCCACAGGTGTTCATTTGACACCAGTGAAACAGCCTCTTTTAAACCCTGAAGTGTGTATCACTGTGTGTATCCTAAATAAATAAACATGCACTGCCCAAGTGGCAAACCAAATATACACGTGTAAAGTGTAGTGTCGCCATTTTCAAAGACAACTGATAAACTAATATACATACAAGTTGCTTTCCTTGACTAGTTGTAGATGGTTTAAGAAACACCCACTTACTATTTTAATGGAATCACTGGACAGTGACGAAATCGCCCGTTTTTATGTTAGTGCTGCTTGTAGCCCGTTTTTATGTTAGTGCTGCTTGAAGCCCGTTTTTATGTTAGTGCTGCTTGAAGCCCGTTTTTATGTTAGTGCTGCTTGAAGCCCGTTTTTATGTTAGTGCTGCTTGAAGCCCGTTTTTATGTTAGTGCTGCTTGAAGCCCGTTTTTATGTTAGTGCTGCTTGAACTGACTTAAAAAAGAAAAAGGAGACAGGCAGTTAGTCTCTGAGAATCCAGTTTCAACATGAACAGTGTCTTAACCCCTTCCTCCCCATCATCATCATCATCCTTCTCCTTCTCCTTCTCCTTCTCCTCCTTCTCCTCCTCTCTTTTCATTTGGGTTTCTCAAAGGTTGACATATCTACAGTGAATGGATTTCTCTAGTTGAAAGAAACACCACCAGTGTTCTCTGAAGGGACGTTTAATCTTCATTGAGCACTTTTAGAATGCCCTCCCCCTGACTTTCTTTTGATAATGGTACATTCCATCCCCATCACCCGGAAGTGGTTCAGTCCAAACTCTTTATGGTGAATACAGAGAAGAGTGATACCATGGGAAAAGTAGCTAATTGAAACTGTTGTGAAGAATCAAACATTTGTTTTCGGTGCAAATTCACCAATGGAGTAACATCAAAGTAGCCAGGAATGTAGATCATGGATCATCAACCACACATTGTCCTCAGGATATGGGAACATTCTGTCTCATAGAAACGAATAAAGACCATATCTCCAACCATTTATCAAAATGCTGACAGCACACTATTGTAGAACACACAACACATTACTCCTGCCCTGTAGGCCTACCACATTGTGACAACATTTTACAGTAATTACAGTTCAGTACATGATATTACCATGTGAGGAGAGAGAATATTAGGCCTACATTGTGGCAACATTTGGCACAAATTATAGGACACGATATCACCATTTGATTTGATTGTGAAGAGAATGGTTCTGAGAAGAATGGCCATTGCACATTGCATGCTATGCTGTGGTGTCGGTGGAAGCCGAGTCGAAGCTTAGATATTTTAGTATAAATAGCGTGAAAAAGAGGGGTTGTGCCAGACTGGAATGTTCTCCTCAAGGGCATCTGTTGGCCGGTGCCCAGCACGCCATCATGAGTTCTAACATTTGCTGGATGACAGCCAAGAAACAGGGGAGAAGAACGGAGAGAGAGGGAGAGAGAATACATTCCTGCCAGTCCCAGAGCCTCTCTTGTCTCACATTGTTCGTTCCGTTTCTCCCCCCTCCTCGTCTCCCCTCGTCTCACCCTCGTCTCCCTTCAAGAATCTTGAGATATCCCAGGGAGAAAAGAGGAGAGGGATGGAGGGTGAAAAAGAGGAGAAGAGAGGGAGAGGAGGCAAAAGGGCTAAGAGAGGCAAGAAGAGGAGGGGATGTCAGGAGTAGAGAGGAGAGGTCAGTGGGTAAAAGGGGAATGGAGATAAGGAGAGGAGAGGGGTTAATAACAGAGGAAAGTAAAAAAGAGGAGTGAAAGAAACCGGGAGGGAGAAGTGGATGAGAGGAGGAGAGGTTGAAGAAGATATTAAGAAGGAGAGGAAATAGGAGGAGTAGAGAGGGAGGAGAGGAGGAAAGGTTAGTGTCTGAAGGAGGAATGGAGAGAGGGCAGTTTAGGACAGGAGAGGTGTGAGGGGATGTCAAGATGGAGAGAGTATTTCACACTTCCTGTTATAATGGTGTTTTGCCCTGGCAGCAGTTGATCAGGTTTCTGTAGAGCAACATTACTAGAGTGCACTGCATTGCGGAGGAGTTACTTGTCAAGAAAAACCCAGATAAACATCTCTCTCTTTCTTTCCCCCTTTTTATCCCTCTTCTCTTCCTCCTTCTCTCTCCCTCCTTCTCTCTCCCTCTCTCTCCCTCCTTCTCTCTCCCTCCTTCTCTCTCCCTCCTCTTTCCCTCTCGCTCCCTCCTTCTCTCTCCCTTCTACCCCTTTTTCTGTATTTTATCTATGCCTCATTCTATAGCTCCCTCACTTTTCTTATTTGATTTCCTTCTCTCTCTCTTGTTCTCGCTCTCTCCCTCCTGTCACTCTGTGCTCTCTCTCTCTCTCTCTTTTTCTCTCCCCATCTCTCTCTCTCTCTCTCTCTCACTTGTAAGCTGTAGACAGACAGCTCTGTTTTTTCTACATGATGAAACACAGGGCCAACTGGTGTCTATTCTGAGCAGCCATCACCTGGATATCAAACACTACCTAACAGAGAGCCATTTAAGACAGGAATCTGGACAAATGACCTTGGGATAAATAGCCGGACAAGCTTTTGACACCCACATCTCACTTCTGAAACAGAAACAGACAACTTCCCTGCATACCATGTAAAATTATTAACCAGGTATTATGTGTGTGTGTGTGCGTGTGTGTATGTGTGTGCGTAGTGTTTTGGCACCCTGGTCGCGTGGTAAAGCCGTACCCGTGTTAGTACCACCAGGAGTTCCTGTCACTCGAACGGTGACCCCTCTCTTCTCAGGGGTCAGGGATTAAAGGTCAATGAGGTGACACTGAGTGTGTTAGGGAGGAAGGGGTGTCAGAGCAGCATCCCCAGAACCGCACCCTTCAGAGACACACAACTATAGAAATAGAATGACTGAATTGAATGCTATGCTTGAATGATAATGTCTGTTCTATTAATTATATTTCTATGCCCACAACACGGCATGACCTCACTTCATCTTCAGGGAGCGCAGAGCAACAAATATAGTTGCTGAGCGATTCGAAGAGGAATCAACAAAGCTGAAAGAAAGAGGAAGAGTTGGTGATGTGAAGCTCTGGTAATAATTCATTAGGAACCCGGGGGTCAGTGTGAGAGCGAGAAAGAGAGAGAGAAAGTGAGAGAGAGAGAAAAAGTGAGAGAGAGAGCGCAAGAGAGAGAGAGAGAGAGGGAGAGAGTGAGGGAGAGAGAGAGAGAGCGAGAGAGAGAGAGCAAGAGAGAGAGCGAGAGAGAGTGAGAGAGAGAGAGAGAGAGAGAGAGAGAGAGAGAGAGAGAGAGAGAGAGAGAGAGAGAGAGAGAGAGGGAAGTGTGGTCATTTTGCCACCTCAGTGAAACGGAGAATGAGAAAACGACCACAGGACAGGACTCAGCGGTGCATTCCTCTGTGACTGGGCTGTGAATCCAGCCTGACTCCTGAAGAAGAGAATGAAAGAGAAAGAGAGAGAAAGAGAAAGAGAGGGGTGGGGTAATAGACAGGAGAGTTCCTGAAGTGGCAGATTAGTTGAGGGTAATAATACCGTTGTCCAACCAATCAACATACTGTATGGTGCACACACACACGTGTGCATACACACACACAGACACACACACAGGTACACACTTTCACAAGAGGTCAGCATCGGGGGGAGGCAGGGTGGAGGTAGCAACAGAGTGGGTGGTAGAGCTGGCGATGGCACTTGAGATTTCACAGTGGCGGAGAATTCTGGGGCTCCCACTTGTCACAGCGAGATTTGTTTCATATGGCTTCTCACAAAGGCTAGTGCCGACGCCATGCCGAAAGAATAGAGCCCACAGACCACAACACAGCTATTTGGGAACCCGACCACTCACACAATGGCACCTCTGTCACACCACTGGGGCCTATTCAGAAGGACTTGTTTTTTTATCTCCTATATCACACCAATGAAGTCACAAAGTAGAATAGGAACTTTGAAGAATATAGAGTCATGTCAGATCACCCAAGGCTTATCTTTAGTCAGTTTCCTGTGTTTTGTTGTTTTGTCATTGTTGTTGTTGTTGGGAGCCAGTGCAGCCGACATTTTAGTACCTGGTGCTGAATGCTTACAGCACAAGACAAGCATTCAGAGGAGTAACTAATAACTGACAATAGGGATGGATGGAGGGAGGGAGGGAGGGAGGGAGGGAGGGAGGGAGGGAGGGAGGGAGGGAGGGAGGGAGGGAGGGAGGGAGGGAGGGAGGGAGGGAGGGAGGGAGGGAGGGAGGGAGGAGGTTAGAAACAGAGAATATGGATGGAGGAGGTTAGAAACAGACAATATGAAGGGAGGAGGTTAGAAACAGAGAATATGTAGGCAGGAGGTTAGAAACAGAGAATATGTAGGGAGGAGGTTAGAAACAGACAATATAGAGGGAGGGGGTTAGAAACAGAGAATATGGAGGGAGGAGGTTAGAAACAGACAATATGGAGGGAGGGGGTTAGAAACAGAGAATATGGAGGAAGGAGGTTAGAAACAGAGAATATGGAGGGAGGAGGTTAGAAACAGAGAATATGTAGGGAGGAGGTTAGAAACAGACAATATAGAGGGAGGGGGTTAGAAACAGAGAATATGGAGGAAGGAGGTTAGAAACAGAGAATATGGAGGGAGGAGGTTAGAAACAGACAATATGGAGGGAGGAGGTTAGAAACAGAGAATATGGAGGGAGGAGGTTAGAAACAGAGAATGTGGAGGGAGGGAGAGAGGTGGAGAAGGTCTGCAATTTGTCATGCATAATGGTGACAGGTAGACACTCTTCTCTGAGAACAATCACGCACAACACCATGAGGGAACCAGAGAGTTAAATAGGGAAACAAATTAACGTGATGGGAACCAGGTGTGTACAATACAGACAAAACAAATGGAAAACAGAACCGTAGATCGGTGGCAGCTAGAAAGCCGGTGACAACGACCGCCGATAGCCGCCCGCACAAGGAGAGGCACCAACTTCGGCGGAAGTCGTGACAGTACCCCCCCCCCTTGACGCGCAGCTCCAGCAGCGCGCCGACACCGACCTCGGGGACGACCCGGAGGACGAGGCGCAGGACGATCCGGGTGGAGATGGTGAAATTCCTGCAGTAAGGAAGGGTCCAGGATGTCCTCCACCGGCACCCAGCATCTCTCCTCTGGACCATACCCCTCCCACTCCACGAGGTACTGAAGGCCCCTCGCCCGACGCCTTGATTCCATGATGGCTTGCACAGTATACGCTGGGGCCCCCTCGATCTCCAGCGGGGGCGGAGGAACCTCCCGTACCTCAGACTGCTGGAGCGGACCAGCCACCACCGGCCTGAGGAGAGACACATGGAACGAGAGGTTAATACGGTAATCAGGGGGGAGCTGTAACCTATAACAAACCTCAGTCTCCTCAGTCTCCTCAGGACTTTAAATGGCCCCACAAACCGCGGACCCAGCTTCCGGCAGGGCAGGCGAAGGGGCAGGTTTCGGGTCGAGAGCCAGATCCGGTCCCCCGGTGCATACACCGGGGCCTCACTGCGGTGGCGGTCAGTGCTCGCCTTCTGTCGCCTGATGGCCCGTTGCAGGCGCACATGGGCAGCGTCCCAGATCTCCTCAGAGCGCCAAAACCATTCATCCACCGCAGGTGCCTCGATCTGGCTCTGATGCCACGGTGCCAGGACCGGCTGATACCCTAATACACACTGAAATGGAGACATGTTAGTGGAGGAGTGGCAGAGGGAGTTTTGGACCATCTCTGCCCAGGGGATGAAAGCCGCCCACTCCCCCGGCCAGTCCTGGCAATAGGACCGCAGAAACCTACCCACATCCTGGTTTACTCTCTCCACCTGCTCATTACTCTCAGGGTGAAACCCTGAGGTCAGGCTGACCGAGACCCCCAGACGTTCCATGAACGCCCTCCAGACCCTCGATGTGAACTGGGGACCCAGATCAGACACTATATCCTCAGGCCCCTCGTAGTGCCGGAGGACGTGGCTAAACAGAGCCTCCACAGTCTGTAGGGCCGTAGGGAGACCGGGCAAAGGAAGGAGACGGCAGGACTTAGAAAACCGATCCACAACGACCAGGATCGTGGTGTTACCTTGTGACGGAGGAAGATCTGTCACGAAGTCCACCGATAGGTGTGACCACGGCCATTGTGGAACGGGTACGGGTTGTAATTTCCCTCTGGGTAGGTGTCTAGGTGCCTTGCACAGGGCGCACACCGAGCAGGAGGAAACATAAACCCTCACGTCCTTAGATAAAGTGGGCCACCAGTACTTCCCACTAAGACAGCGCACTGTCCGACCGATGCCAGGATGACCAGAGTGACGTGTGGGCCCAACAGATCAATCGATCGCGGACATCAACCGGAACGTACAGACGCCCAACTGGACACTGGGTGGGAGTGGGCTCCGTACGTAATGCCCGCTCGATGTCCGCGTCAACCTCCCATACCACCGGTGCCACCAGGCAAGAAGCCGGAAGTATGGGAGTGGGATCCGTGGACCGCTCCTCTGTGTCATACATCCGGGACAGTGCTTCTGCCTTAGCGTTCTGGGAACCTGATGTGTAGGATAGGGTGAAAACAAAACGGGTGAAAAACATGGCCCACCTTGCCTGGCAAGGGTTCAGTCTCCTCGCCGCCCGGATGTACTCCAGATTGCGGTGAGGAAAGGGTGTTTAGCCCCCTCAAGCCAATGCCTCCACGCCTTCAGAGCCCTGACAACAGCTAACAGCTCCCAGTCCCCCACATCATAGTTTCGCTCCGCTGGGCTGAGCTTCTTCGAAAAGAAAGCACAGGGGCGGAGTTTTGGTGGCGTACCCAAGCACTGAGACAGCACAGCTCCTATCCCAGCCTCGGACGCGTCCACCTCTACTATGAATGCCAAGGAGGGATCAGGATGAGCCAGCACGGGAGCCAAGGTAAACAGAGCCTTCAGGTGGCCAAAAGCCCTGTCCGCCCCAGCTGACCACTGCAGTCGCACCGGTCCCCCCTTCAGCAAGGAGGTAATGGGAGCCGCTACCTGACCAAAGCCCCGGATAAACCTCCGGTAGTAGTTGGCAAACCCTAAGAACCGCTGCACCTCCTTTACCATGGTTGGAGTCGGCCAATTACGCACAGCTGAAATGCGGTCATTTTCCATCTCCACCCCTGACGCGGACAGACGGTACCCTAGGAAGGAGATGGACTGTTGGAAGAACAGACATTTCTCAGCCTTGACGTACAGGTCATGCTCCAACAGTCGACCAAGCACCTTGCACACCAGGGACACATGCTCGGCGCGTGTAGCGGAGTATATTAGAATGTCATCTATATACACCACTACACCCTGCCCTTGCAGGTCACTGAAAATCTTGTCTACAAAGGATTGGAAGACTGATGGAGCATTCCTCAACCCGTACGGCATGACAAGGTACTCATAGTGCCCTGAGGTGGTACTAAATGCCGTCTTCCACTCATCCCCCTCCCGGATAAGAACCAGGTTGTAAGCGCTCCTGAGATCCAATGAAGAAGCGCGCCCCGTGCAATGACTCCGTCACACTGGCTATGAGAGGCAGTGGGTAACTGTACTTCACAGTGATCTGATTTAGCCCACGGTAGTCAATGCACGGGCGTAAACCTCCATCCTTCTTCTTCACAAAAAAGAAACTTGAGGAGGCAGGTGAAGTGGAAGGCCGAATGTATCCCTGTCCCAGAGATTCGGAGACATATGTTTCCATAGCCGCCGTCTCCTCCTGAGACAGCGGATACACTTGCCTCCTGGGAAGTGCTGCACCTACCTGGAGATTTATCGCACAATCCCGCTGTCGATGGGGTGGTAGTTGAGTCGCGAGAAGGCGAGAGCCAAATCGGCATATTCAGGGGAGAATGTGCGTAGTGGAGACCTGGTTTGGACTCTCCACCGTAGTTGCACCTATGGAAACACCTACACACCTCCCTGAGCACTGACGTGACCATCCCTTGAGAGCCCTCTGTTGCCACGAAATAGTGGGGTCATGAGAGGCCAACCAGGGAAGCCCCAACACCACAGGAAACACAGGAGAATCGATCAGGAAGAGACTAATTCTCTCCTCATGACCCTCCTGCGTTTTCATCCATAGTGGAGCTGTGACCTCCCTAATCAGGCCCGACCCTAAAGGACGACTATCTAAGGCATGTACAGGGAATGGCACATCAACAGGCACAATAGGGATGCCTAATCTAAGTGCAAAGGAACGGTCAATAAAGTTCCCAGCTGCGCCTGAATCGACTAGCACCTTATGCTGGGAAAACTCAGGAAATTCTATACCAACATACATGTGCGCAACAGGGAGCTCTGGGGAAGTCAGGTGCCTACTCACCTGGGATGATCCACCAGTGCCCTGCCTGCTGCCTCGACTCCCTGGGGAACCTCCCCAGCACCGACCAGCAGTGTGCCCTCTGCGGCCACACTTGGTGCAGGAAAAGGCCCCCCCTCCGGTCACCCTAGGAGCAGCACCTCTGAGCTCCATAGGGGTAGGGTTGGAGGTGCTGGGGGATGGAATGGACGGACCCTGATCCGGACGTCCGCAGGTGGCCAACAGGTTATCCAGCCGTATAGATAGATCCACCAGCTGGTCGAGGGTAAGGGTGGTGTCCCTGCATGCCAGCTCCCGACGAATGTCCTCACGTAGACTACACCGGTAATGGTCGATCAGGGCCCTCTCATTCCATCCCGCGCTGGCCGCCAAGGTCCAGAAGACCAGTGCGAAGTCCTGTGCGCTCCTCCTCCCCTGTCTGAGGTGGAACAAGCGTTCCCCCGCCGCTGCGTCTATTTCTCCCCATTCGGCGTTGGCCCACTCAAGCGCTCTCCCCAACAGACAGGAGATGAGGGCGGACACGCTCCACCTGGAGCAGGAACCCCTGGCACCCGGAAGCCGTCCCATCATATGCCCTCGGGAGCGAGAGCCGAATCCCCTTGTGTCCAGGTGACGGAGGGGTGGACATCGGTGTGGGTTGACCTGAAGTGGATGGGGTTGTGGGAAAACCCCCTCTCTCCCAACGCTCCATGGTCTGCAGCACGCGATCCATCGTGGTGCTGAGATTCTGGAGCATCATCGCGTGCTGCTGGACGCGCTCCTCCACTGGTACCGGAGGACTGGCTGCACCTGCTGACTCCATATCGGGTGCGTGATTCTGTCAAGATTTCAGTGTGCAGCGGTAGGACGGAGTCAGGCGCAGGACACAGAACTGAGTAAATAACGAACTTTACTTGGAAAAACAACAACTCTAATTTCCCCGCAGGGAAATACAACAGCTCACAGCAGTATACAACACCAAACAAAGAACAATCACGCACAACACCATGAGGGAACCAGAGGGTTAAATAGGGAAACAAATGAACGTGATGGGAACCAGGTGTGTGCAATACAGACAAAACAAATGGAAAACAGAACCGTAGATCGGTGGCAGCTAGAAAACTGGTGACGACGACTGCCGATAGCCACCCGCACAACTTCGGCGGAAGTCGTGACAGAAACAGAGAATATGGAGGGAGGAGGTTAGAAACAGAGAATATGGAGGGAGGAGGTTAGAAACAGAGAACATGGAGGGAGGAGGTTAGAAACAGAGAATATGGTGGGAGGGAGAGAGGTGGAGAAGGTCTGCAATTTGTCATGCATAATGGTGACAGGTAGACACTCTTCTCTGGGAAACAGCAGCAGGAGCACCTGTTACCATAGCAGGTCATGGCGCTGTTTAGTGGTCATAAAATACAGCCTCTCTGACCTGACCTGCTCTCTCTCTCTCTCTCTCTCTCTCTCTCTCTCTCTCTCTCTCTCTCTCTCTCTCTCTCTCTCTCTCTCTATCTCTCTCTCTCTCTCTCTTGCTTTCTCTCTCTCTCTCTCTCGCTCTCTCTCTCTCTCTCTCTCTCACTGATGGGCAAGGGAGGGAAGTCTGTCTCTGTCTGTCTGTCTCTGTCTCTCTTTATTCCTCTCTAATAGCATACTGAAGGCAGAGGGAATAAACATAGTTAATGGAGCTCCACAAACAGATGGATATAAGAGAGCATTGAACTCTGAAATCCGATTGGAACACTCAACAGACAGAACACTCAGAGAGTAGACAGAACACTCAGAGACCAGACAGAACACTCAGAGAGCAGACAGAACATTCAGAGAGCAGACAGAACACTCAGAGAGCAGACAGAACACTCAGAGAGCAGACAGAACAGTCAGAGAGCAGACAGAACACTCAGAGAGCAGACAGAACACTCAGAGAGCAGACAGAACACTCAGAGACCAGACAGAACACTCAGAGACCAGACAGAACACTCAGAGAGCAGACAGAACACTCAGAGAGCAGACAGAACACTCAGAGACCAGACAGAACACTCAGAGACCAGACAGAACACTCAGAGACCAGACAGAACACTCAGAGAGCAGACAGAACACTCAGAGAGCAGACAGAACACTCAGAGACCAGACAGAACACTCAGAGAGCAGACAGAACACTCAGAGACCAGACAGAACACTCAGAGAGCAGACAGAACACTCAGAGACCAGACAGAACACTCAGAGACCAGACAGAACACTCAGAGAGCAGACAGAACACTCAGAGAGCAGACAGAATGCTGGACTGATGAAAAATGGAATACCACAGAAAGAAGGCACACACAGCCACAACCCTAAACCTAACCTTAACCCCAAAACCTAACCTTAACCCAAACCCTAAACCTAACCGTAGCTCCTAACCCTAACCCTAAACCTAACCCGCCTAAATTGCAAAAATCTCTGAATCAATCAATCAATCAATTTTATTTTATATAGCCCTTCTTACATCAGCTAATATCTCGAAGTGCTGTACAGAAACCCAGCCTAAAACCCCAAACAGCTAGTAATGCAGGTGTAGAAGCACCTGAAGCTGGAGACTCTTATCTCCCTCACTAACTTTAAGCATCAGTTGTCAGAGCACCTTACCGATCACTGCACCTGTACACAGCCCATCTGAAATTAGCCCACCCAACTACCTCATCCCCATATTGTTATTTATTTTGCTCATTTGCACCCCAGTATCTCTATTTGCACATCATCTCTTGCACATCTATCATTCCAGTGTTAATACTAATTGTAATTATTTTGCACTATAGCCTATTTATTGCCTTACCTCCATAACTTGCTACATTTGCACACACTGTATATATATTTTCTGTTGTATATTTGACTTTATGTTTTGTTTTACCCCATATGTAACTCTGTGTTGTTGTTTTTATTGCACTGCTTTGCTTTATCTTGGCCAGGTCGCAGTTGTAAATGAGAACTTGTTCTCAACTGGCTTACCTGGTTAAATAAAGGTTAAATAAAATAAAAATAAAAATAAAAAAACCTAGTTCCTAACCCTAACCATAAACCTAATTCTAACCTTAACACAAATTCTAACATCAACCCTAAACCCCCTAGAAATGGCATTAGACCTTGTGGGGACTAACAAAATGTCCCCAGTTGGTCATGTTTTTGTTTGTTTACTATAGTTAAACACGTCCACACTGATGCGGACACGCACACAGACAGACAAACACATACACAACTCCCTGACTCAAACTTGTTACTGTAACTCACACACACACACACACACACACACACACACACACACACACACACACACACACACACACACACACACACACACACACACACACACACACACACACACACACACACACACACAGAGAGAGACAAACACACACAACTCCCTGGCTCAACCTTGTTAACTCACACACATCCAGAACAAGAAGCCACCAGCAGACACACTGATGAAGCCCCTTGTCCTGACTGAGCCCCAAGCCGGAGATTAGGGGATGAAGAAGAAAGGACAAAAAATAAAGTCAAAAAGAGAGAGAGAATAAAAAAATAATGTTGCTTTTCTCGTCAGTAGTAAGGGTATTTGATTTCACATCTTTTTGTACTCGTATCGTCGGTGCTGGAGAGAGATAGGATAGGGAGAGAGAGAGAGAGAGAGAGAGAGAGAGAGAGAGAGAGAGAGAGAGAGAGAGAGAGAGAGAGAGAGAGAGAGAGAGAGGCAGACAGAAAGAAAGACAGAAAGAGAAAGAAAGAAAGAAAGAAAGAAAGAAAGAAAGAAAGAAAGAAAGAAAGAAAGAAAGAAAGAAAGAAAGAAAGAAAGAAAGAAAGAAAGAAAGAAAGAAAGAAAGAAAGAGAGGAGAGAGAGAGAGAGAGAGAGAGAGAGAGAGAGGAGAGAGAGAGAAGAGAGAGAGAGAGAGAGAGAGAGAGAGAGAAAGAGAGAGAGAGAGAGAGAGAGAGAGAGAGAGAGAGAGAGAGAGAGAGAGAGAGAGAAAGAGAGAGAGAGAGAGAGAGAGAGAGAGAGAGAGAGAGAGAGAGAGAGAGAGAGAGAGAGAGAGAGAGAGTAGTATAGGCATGCCTGCTCGCCAACTATACCTCTCTCCCTCATCAGCCCTCTCAGTCATCCGGCCAGGAGAGGACAGGATGCCAGTGAACTGGGACAGCAGCTGCCTCTTCAAACAGACGTACCGACCACACGCCGCTCCTTCCTCCCACACGCCACCCGCTACCCACCTACCCGCCTATCTACCCAGCTACCCACCCACCTACCTACCTACCTACCCACCTACCTACCTACCTACCAGCCCACCCACCTACCTACCTACCTACCTACCTACCTACCTACCCACCCACCCTACCCACCCCACCCACCCACCTACCCTACCCACCTACCCACCCACCACCTACCCACCCTACCACCTACCCACCCACCCTACCCACCTACCTGCCTACCCACCTACCCCACCCACCCACCTACCCACCCACCTACCCACCTACCTGCCTACCCTACCCACCCTACCTACCTACCCTACCTACCTACCTACCTACCTACCTACCTACCTACCTACCTACCTACCTACCTACCTACCTACCCATCTACCTACCTACCTACCCACCTACCTACCTACCTACCCACCTACCTACCTACCTGTGGCTGCTCCTCAGAGGAGGAAGGGGAAGACCATCCTACTTAGTGAATTTCAGAAACATTTAAAATAATGAAACATTTAATAAGTTATCCTTTTTAGATAGAACTATACTAAATATATTCACATCACCAAATAATTTATTAAAACACACTGTTTTGCAATGAAGGTCTACAGTAGCCTCAACAGCACTCTGTAGGGTAGCACCATAGTGTAGCCGGAGGACAGCTAGCTTCCGTCCTCCTCTGGCTACATTGACTTCAATACAAAACCTAGGAGGCTCGTAGGCCTTACCCCCTTTCATAGACCTACATGGTAATTATGACCACTTCCGGAGGACGTCCTCCAACCAGTCAAAGCTTTTGCAATATAAACTGACATGTTGTCCATCCAATCATAGGATTAGGATCAGAGAACGAACCTAGTGTGGTGTATTGGGGTTTTGCCACAGAGCATTACGGTGGTTCTATGTGTTGAGAAGCTTGGTGAGTTGGTGACATATTGGATAGAGACAGAGTGATAGTTGAGCATTTTTAGGATATGTGTCACACTCTGGTTCTAGGACTTTTTGTGTTTAGTCAGGGTGTGTAGATTTCCGTGTGTTGTGTACTGTGGGTAGTGTCTAGGTGTTCGCGTTCTATGTTTGGTCAGTGACTCCCAATCGGAGGTAACGAGTGTCAGCTGTCGGCTCGTTATCTCTGATTGGGAGCCATATTTAAATGTCTGTGTTCACCTTGTGGTTGTGGGTTTTTGTTCTTTATTCAGTCGGTGTAACTGAGGACGTCACGGATCGTGTTTTGTTTTGTCGTGTGTTTCAAAATTAAAATCATCATGTTCACTCCCAACGCTGCGCTTTGGTCATACTTCATTGGCGATCGTGACAGAAAAACCCACCACAACGAGACCAAGCAGCAGTTGGATAACGAGTGGTGGAGCCAGAAGAGCGAAGGTTGGGAGAGGACTATGGAGGCCTGGTCCACCGAGAGGAGAGACCCCCAGAAAATTTTTAGGGGGGGGCTCACGACGTCGGGGCAGAAGGTGTACGGCCCGGAGGAGTGCAAGAGGTTGGCAGATATGGCCGCCAGTTTAAGGGGGCCACTGGTTACGAAGGGGATGGAAAGTGTGGAGGCACGGCGAGAGGTACTGGGGGTGTTTCCAGTCCGGTCCGGCCCGTTCCTGATCCCCGTGTAGGGCCAGGGTGTGTGTCCCCAGTGCGGTTCTGTCTGTCCCTGCTCAACGCACCAAGCCTACGGGGTGCGTCGCCAGCCCAGCTCGGCCTGTTCCTGCGCCCCGCACCAAGTCTGTGGTGCGTTTCGCCAGCCCAGCCCGGCCTGTCCCTGCTCAACGCACCGAGCCTACGGGGTGCGTCGTCAGCCCTGTCCAGCCAGAGCCGTCCGCCAGACAGGATCAGCCAGAGCCTTCCGCCAGACAGGATCAGCCAGAGCCTTCCGCCAGCCATGAGCAGCCAGATCCTTCCGCCAGCCATGAGCAGCCAGATCCGTCAGCCAGCCGCGAGCAGCCAGATACGTCAGCCAGCCATGAGCAGCCAGATCCGTCAGCCATCCATGAGCAGCCAGATCCGTCAGCCAGCCATGAGCAGCCAGATCCGTCAGCCAGCCATGAGCCGTCCAGCCAGGATCCGCCAGAGCCGTCCAGCCAGGATCCGCCAGAGCCGTCCAGCCAGGATCCGCCAGAGCCGTCCAGCCGGGATCCGCCAGAGCCGTCCAGCCGGGATCCGCCAGAGCCTTCCAGCCGGGATCCGCCAGAGCCTTCCAGCCGGGATCCGCCAGAGCCGTCCAGCCGGGATCCGCCAGAGCCGTCCAGCCGGGATCCGCCAGAGCCGTCCAGCCGGGATCCGCCAGAGCCGTCCCAGCCGGGATCCGCCAGAGCCGTCCAGCCAGGATCCACGCACCAAGCCAGGGGGCGCGTGTCGTCAGTCCGGTTCCGGCCAGCGGGGCTAGGCAGGACCAGGGGTACTTTTGGGGGGTTGGAGAGGAAGTGGGGGAGGAAGCCCGGAGCCGGAGCCGCCGCCGAGGAGGAATGCCCACCCAGCCCTCCCCTGTTTGCTTGTAGTTAGGCGCGGTCGCAGTCCGCGCCTTTGGGGGTACTGTCACACTCTGGTTCTAGGACTTTTTGTGTTTAGTCAGGGTGTGTAGATTTCCGTGTGTTGTGTACTGTGGGTAGTGTCTAGGTGTTCGCGTTCTATGTTTGGTCAGTGACTCCCAATCGGAGGTAACGAGTGTCAGCTGTCGGCTCGTTATCTCTGATTGGGAGCCATATTTAAATGTCTGTGTTCACCTTGTGGTTGTGGGTTTTTGTTCTTTATTCAGTCGGTGTAACTGAGGACGTCACGGATCGTGTTTTGTTTTGTCGTGTGTTTCAAAATTAAAATCATCATGTTCACTCCCAACGCTGCGCTTTGGTCATACTTCATTGGCGATCGTGACAATATGATTCTATTCAAATTAGATTGTTCAAACTACAGGAAACGGAGGAGGTAGATTAAATATTGTTTTCTTGGTTTTAGAACTTAATTTTTGTGTTGAGTTACTGCAATTTATTTCAATTTGCCTTGCTAACTTTAGTGGCAAGTAGCTAGCTAGCTACCAGAGTGCAGTTTTCTCCGCCAGAACGACTAGCTAACGCTAAGAACAATGTAGTGGATTTTCATTGTCAATATCAGATTCAAGCTTCTGGGAAAAAGCTGCATTGATCATGTAATGGACGAAGGTCTGCATATACAAACTGCGCAACACAAACAGAAGGTAAGAAGAAACAGGGATACTGCATTTTTTGGCATGTAAGAGCTGGCATTTAGGGGGCACATTGTAAATAATGGCCCATTGCGGGATGAAGCAAGCGGGCACGATGACAGGGAAAGTTCCGCTAACAAAGGGTAACTACAAGGAGCTTGCAGGGTAATTGCATATGGAAGATTCTACTGAGCATATGGAAGATTCTACTGTCTTCTCTGGGATGTCGAAATCAATTCAGAATTATTTGATGGCCTCCATCACATCATCCATTAAAAGTGAGATTAAAAAGAGAGGTTGAAGCGGTGCATTTTTTAGCTCACACTCAAGTAGGCTTTCCACTTTCCTCCAGTATTTATTCATCACTCCGGACAGACACAAGCAAAAACTCCACGTAAAAACTCTACGTAAATGTTGCAGCAGCATAGGCTACACCTAAACATTCGAGGTCTGACATACTGTATGGGATGAAAACAAGATTACTTTTTTAGTCTGATCAACTGTAGGCTACTAATAATAGCAGCTGCATACAGCCTATCAGCCCTGTCCATCTGGTCAGGGTAAACATATAGGAAATGTTGTGTATTTATAGTCCATTTGTTTGTTAGGACAAAATGTGAATGTTATCAAATTTGGTTTATATTCAAACTTGGGTTAAATTATTAACTGGAATTAATCAATCAACTTAATAGTGATGACATAGACTGTGAGTTAATGTTTTATTAGGCCTACAGTTGCATAGGCCTGCATGATGCAAACATGCATAAAGCAAGCTCAGCCCTGTGAGTTCTATTGTCCATCAGTTGTTGTCTCTGTGTCTGGGTAGATGAAACTCCCCTGTTAGTCTGGTCTAAATATAATTCAGACCAACAAGTATAAGGAGTTTTCATCCTCCCCAGGGCCAGGAGTTTTTTCCAAGAGTTCTTAAAAACCATGTGACCGGATTAGAGAAACTGTTCCCATCATAGCCGGTATAAAACCTTTTTACAACTGATTAATCACGGTCATACCCTATAGGGTCCAGAGTTTTCCTGGTTAGGTTACCAGAAAATTGCCCCACCACTCTGGGACCTATGGTGCCACCAGTCTGCTCGCAGTTGTCAGTTATTGTCAGGCATGTGGATGATCAGGGCTTTATTCAGGAATGTTTCTTGGGCTACTTTGATGTGTCAAGTGGGTGAAATGTGCAGTTTGTGTTTGACTTTCTGAGATGTCTTACTTTAACTTCATGGAGAAACTTGTTGCCCAAACCTATGATGGTGCTGCTGTAATGGAATGTACTGTATCTTTTATTTGTATTAACAGCTAAGTCCCCTCCTGTTCCCTGATTAAGAGGTGGTGACCACTCCACTACCAGTGTCAACTCTCTTCTGTAGCTCAGCTGGTAGAGCACGGCGCTTGTAACGCTAAGGTAGTGGGTTCGTTCCCCGGGACCACCCATACACAAAAAAATAAATAATGCATGCACGCATGACTGTAAGTCGCTTTGGATAAAAGCGTCTGCTAAATGGCATATTATATTTATTATTATATTATGAACTGAAGCCATGACTCATGTGGCCTCTCATCCACTGGCACATTGAATGTTTCCGCTCCAGGCACTGTGAGTAGACTTGTCCATTTACTCTCATTACTGTATGTAGATTTAATCACATACACAAACACAATCACATTATTACACATCAATGATTTTACTCCTTGCTTGGACTAACTCATTCTTAGATATTTTGTCTAACTGTGTAGTGTGTTGTGTTATTGTTGTTTGTCTTCCCAGTCAAACCCAGTCCTGCCCTCAGTGGAAGAGTTGAGCTCTTCTCCAACATTATGCATCCATGATGAACCTGTCCTGCAATGAAGCCTCAACTCATGCCTCATACCTTCATTCAATCACTGCTGTGATCCCTTCCCAACACTGTGTAAGTAGCCCTCTCATTCCAATTCCCCATAATATTGCACTATAAATGTCTTTATTAAATACCTACCTACCTACCTACCCATCTACCTACCTACCCATCTACCTATATACCTACCTACCTACCTACCTACCTACCTACCTACCTACCTACCTACCTACCTACCTACCTACCTACCTACCTACCTGCCCACCTACCTACCCACCCACCTCCTACCTCCTACCCTACCCACCTACCTACCCACCTACCCACCTACCTACCCACCTACCTACCCACCTACCCACATACCTACCTACCTATCTACCGACCCACCCACCCACCCTACCCACCTACCCCTATACCTACCCACCTACCCACCCTACCCACCTCCTACCTACCCTACCTACCTACCTACCCACCCACCTACCCTACCTACCTACCCACCCTACCCACCCACCTACCTATATACCTACCCACCTACCCACCTACCTACCCACCCACCTACCCCTACCCACCTACCTACCTACCCTGCCTACCCTACCTCCTACCTACCCTACCTACCTACCCACCTACCTCCTACCTACCCCTACCCACCTACACCTACCTACCTACCTACCTACCCACCTACCTATATACCTACCTACCTACCTACCTACCTACCCACCTACCTACCTACCTACCTACCTACCTACCCACCTACCTATATACCTACCTACCTACCTACCTACCTACCCACCTACCTATATACCTACCTACCTACCTACCCGCCCTTATTTAACCTGCATGACGGCATAAGGTACCGCCCTCACACACACCCCTCGACCCTCACCCAAATCCTCTATCTCCCTCCACCTGTAGCTGTGTCACAAGCACCATTCTATTGCCCCACACACACCCAGCCTTAAAGGGAAAGTTCACCCAATGTTCATTATTTCACATCAGTTCATTACATTTCATTTTACATTTCACTGTATCACATACCTTAGGGGTGTTGTCTGCAGACCAGAAGTGGCATAGTCTGCGAAGAGCCTTTTATTCCATTGCTAACATCTTGCCACAGCAGCCATGATGGTTAGCATTAGCATTAGCTAGCAGTTTTCCAATTATTCTCAATCTTCCCCGTTAGCATTGTCTGCATTACCAAAGTCTACACTCAAAACGATCCTAAAACAAAGAAATACTGTATATAGTAGTCAACTTATATTCTTTGAGGAAACAATAACATTTGCTGGAATTAGCTAGCTGTATAATTTGTCGAATTGTTTGTAGTAAAATGGCAATGAAGGTGCTCAGTTGTGTAACGCTGAATCGGGAACAAGGACTGTTTCTCCTAACAGTGAGTATTTAAAAGTTACAAGATTGTAGCAAAAACAATGTTATCAAGCTTCGAATAAGTATAAGCATGGCTTCCTTGAAGATGTCGCTGCAATAGGCTACTTTATTTAGAGATAGTTTGAGTAGATTTAGGCAGTGGTAAGTGTACCTTCTAGCTTTATCCTCATCTCCCCTTGACACTGTACCTTCTCCTCTGCTCTTCTCTCTATCAGGCACTTTCTTCATTGATATCAATCTATAATAATAATAATACATGGGATTTAAAGCGCCTTTCAGGAAACCCAAGGACACTGTACAGCAAGAGAGTAAAAAACAAAACAAGGATAAAATAATACAATACAAAGAAATAAACGCTCCTTACTATAGTTTAAGCAAGAGCTGAGTAAGGGCTGAGCTAAGATGAGGGGAAAGCCAGACTGAACAGGTTGGTTTTTAATCTGTTTGAAGGTGGTGATAGAGTCAGAGTTGCAGGTGGCTGGGGGAGAGAGTTCCGGAGTTTGGTGGCAGCGGCAGTGAATGCGCTTTCAGTACGTAAAGTAGACAAAGTAGACAATACAGTACATCTAATCTACTCTCTTACCTAGCACATATCGGATTCATATCTGTTCTGTTGTGTTCTGTTCTCCACCTGAAACCCAGTTTACTTACTGTAAACCATAGCTAGCTGGTTACAATGTGGTGAAAATGTGTTTGTCCTTATTTTCCCTGAGAAATACAGTATTTGTCTCTCTCTCTCTCTCTCTCTCTGTATCTCTCTCTCTCTCTCTCTCTCTCTCTCTCTCTCTCTCTCTCTCTCTCTCTCTCTCTCTCTCTCTCTCTCTCTCTCTCTCTCTCTCTCTCTCTCTCTCTCTCTCTCTCTCTCTCTCTCTCTCTCTCTCTTTCTCTGTCTCTCTCTCGTAAACACCCATCACCATTTCGTTCTGAAGTCTCCAGTGAAGGCGAAGCTGAAATGAACACTTAGCCCACTGGCACAAAAACAACAAAAGGCTAACACAGCTGACACTGCCTCTGTTGTTTCGGGACAGTAAGGTAGTTATATTTGCTACACTGGGAACAGAACAGCCATGAATAGATGAATAGTATCTTTATATCGGCACCAGAGGTGATTTGAAAGACTGCCACTGGATGTCATGGCGGCTCACTCTGAAGGGTCGTCTTTGAACCTGACAGCGCAGACAGAACTAGGCCAGAGGGTTGAAACGACTGAGGGGTAAAGGAAAACGTAGAAATTAAAAGGGAGCATTATTTTGTTATGGGCACCATTAAAAGTTGTCAACTTAGTGTGAAATGATAGGGGAATAAAACAATAAGGATAGAGCCAGGGAATTAGATTTTCTGGTTTTCACTTCTTAAGAAGGGGCTGTTCTGGTGGGCCTAAAAAACATTGGGTGAGCTAAGACAATCACGGCCACATTAAATCGGCTCAAGGGACACATCTGGCCCGCAGGCCAGCAGTTTGAGACTGACCTAAGCGCTTTCTCAAAATACTTTTAAGGGATGTAAAATACAGATGTGTGCTATTTTACAGTGTACTAGTGTACAGTGTTGTATAGTAGGTGTACTATTTTCAGAATTTAGATTTTCTTACATTAATCTTACATTACAGTGGGTTAATTGCCTTACCCAAACACAATTACCTCACGAAAGCCATGTAATCTCTAAATTAATCCACTAATTCACCAATGTGTTGTGTTATCCTTTGTTTAATCAAAACACGACTTTAATGAAGTCCCCTGGTCATTACCGCGGGGCGTTTGGGGAGTTTTGTTGGTCCAAATTCTGTTTATTTTACTCTTACTCATGACTGCTTCCTGTTTTCATATCACACTTCATCTAATTTGTTGGAACCACTTCCTGCTTCCTTCCTGGCAGGTAAACCAAAACATTACGTCACCATCGTCTCGGTGACCACACCAGGACCCCCGGGGCCTTCTGAGGGAAGGAGGGCAGGGTAAACATTACAATGGCTGGCAATGGGAACCCAGTTAAACCCAGTTAATTACTAAAAGCCTCTGTGGCCTGTTTAATGAGATACAGCGGCTGAGCTGCATGAGGAGTAGCAACAATGTGTTTTAATGGCCGTTAATGAACACAGTTAATGCCTGTTGGCTCAGTTACAGACACAAACCCACCTCTTTAGTTTCTCACAAAATGTGTATTCATCAGTGGCTATGTTGCTAGGCTATAAAAGCAGGACAAAATGGGACATAAGTGAGGTTACATAAGACATGGAGAGGGACCAATAAAGAGGAGATGAAGAAGGCAGGAATTACCTGGAAGGAAGATTAAGAAAACTGTCCCAGAACAGAGTTAGCTGGAAATGCACTGTTGAAGCCCTTTGCTCCACTAGGAGCTAAAAAGGATAGTCAAGTAAATCAAAGAGGTTACAGAAAGAGAGAGTGATTGGGACAGTTCCCCATGGAGGAAGGGGGGTAGTAGCTAAGATTCCATTAAGGACTTGTCCTGGCCTGGGGGCTTCTTCAGGAGGGGGAACATTTGGAGGTCGTGGGGGTGAAGGTACAGGGAGGGGTAACAATAGAGGGGTATGACAGTGCATTGTGTCAGAGACTGAGACCCCCTGTGTGAGAGAGTCCAGGCAGACAATGAGACAGCATCAGGGGCAGGCCTAGGACCAGGGGGCTGGAGTCAGAGGGCTCTGACTGGAATCATCACTTAATCACTCAGCAATTGACTAGGGGATTTATGCTGTATATGCGGGATCCTACTCCCTAGAGACACACACTTGCGCACCACACACACACAATACATGCATACACACATACACACACAAACGTGAGTATTCACACACACACACCGTCCTGGGAACACCATCCAAGGACCCATTCAGATCACCCCCATCAACAGCTACCTCCACCTCTCTCATCTCCAACTCATTGTCTGTTATACATTGCAACACACTGCCATGGTGGTCTGTTAGTTTGAAGCCCTGCCAAAGAGGGGCTTTACTAAAGAAAGGAAGGCACAGAAGAAGAGAAATCTCCATTTGAAGATGTAAGTGCTTTTTTATCAACTCCTCAAAGAGAGACTGATTTTCTTTGGTCAAACAAATCGGAGAGTGTGCGTGTGCATGCGTGTGTGTGTGTGTGACACCAACTGATGCTGATTTCTCTATGTGCCACATAGGGGCTATGAGGGAGTTGTCATTCACACGCTAAAAGAGGAAAGGGGAGGGAGCTTTGTTCACAAATTAACCCTCTGCCCTCAGAAGGATATATAAATATGCACTGCCAGGGTTTGACGTTTGCCAGACACAGATGTGAACCAAATTCGTACGGCCATCACTTGGGCCTAACATGAGCCTTGGACTAGAGTACAGCTCTATTCCCAGATGAGGAACACTTACCATGGATACAAACCTTAGCCATATGGGGTGCTGTGCTGGAGCGGCATAGCTGAAACAGCACCTACAGGGTCTAGCTCCATAGCCCTTGGCTGTGCAGATTGCAGAACACTCATGCACTTAGCATAGTCTTGCTGAGGTGTTTGATGGCTCGGCCTTGGATTGGGTAGGGCTTAAATAAAGAAGGGGAGTGAAAGAGAGGAATTCCTGGAAGTTGAGGGCATGTTCTATTTTTCTCTCCTTTTCTCTGAGCAGAGTTCAGGCGTCAGGGCCAGGGGAGCGCTGGGTGCAAGACAAGTACACACACACACACACAGAGCCACACAGAAACACACACACACACACACACTCAGTGACTCCCAGCACTGGGGCCAGCCTCTAGTGATTTACACCCCATCCTGCGCTACAACTTGTGTGTCATTTAAAATAGCAGGTGTTCACATGAAAGAGAGGTAGAGGACAGGCCAGAAGAGAGGAGGGGAGCAGAGGGGGAGAGGACAGGCCAGAAGAGAGGAGGGTAGAAGAGGGGGAGAGGACAGGCCAGAAGAGTGGAGGGGAGAAGAGGGGGAGAGGACAGGCCAGAAGAGAGGAGGGTAGAAGAGGGGGAGAGGACAGGCCAGAAGAGAGGAGGGGAGCAGAGGGGGAGAGGACAGGCCAGAAGAGAGGAGGGTAGAAGAGGGGGAGAGGACAGGCCAGAAGAGAGGAGGGTAGAAGAGGGGGGAGAGGACAGGCCAGAAGAGAGGAGGGGAGAAGAGGGGGAGAGGACAGGCCAGAAGAGAGGAGGGGAGAAGAGAGGTAGAGGACAGGCCAGAAGAGAGGAGGGGAGAAGAGATGGAGAGGACAGGCCAGAAGAGGGGAGGGGAGCAGAGGGGGAGAGGACAGGCCAGAAGAGGGGAGGGGAGCAGAGGGGGAGAGGACAGGCCAGAAGAGAGGAGGGTAGAAGAGGGGGAGAGGACAGGCCAGAAGAGAGGAGGGTAGAAGAGGGGGAGAGGACAGGCCAGAAGAGAGGAGGGGAGAAGAGAGGTAGAGGACAGGCCAGAAGAGAGGAGGGGAGAAGAGGGGGAGAGGACAGGCCAGAAGAGGGGAGTAGAGGGGGAGAGGACAGGCCAGAAGAGGGGAGCAGAGGGGGAGAGGACAGGCCAGAAGAGAGGAGGGGAGAAGAGGGGGGAGAGGACAGGCCAGAAGAGAGGAGGGTAGAAGAGGGGGAGAGGACAGGCCAGAAGAGAGGAGGGGAGAAGAGGGGGAGAGGACAGGCCAGAAGAGAGGAGGGGAGAAGAGGGGGAGAGGACAGGCCAGAAGAGAGGAGGGGAGAAGAGGGGGAGAGGACAGGCCAGAAGAGGGGGAGAGGACAGGCCAGAAGAGAGGAGGGTAGAAGAGGGGGAGAGGACAGGCCAGAAGAGAGGAGGGTAGAAGAGGGGGAGAGGACAGGCCAGAAGAGAGGAGGGTAGAAGAGGGGGAGAGGACAGGCCAGAAGAGAGGAGGGGAGAAGAGAGGTAGAGGACAGGCCAGAAGAGAGGAGGGGAGAAGAGGGGGAGAGGACAGGCCAGAAGAGAGGAGGGTAGAAGAGGGGGGAGAGGACAGGCCAGAAGAGAGGAGGGTAGAAGAGGGGGGAGAGGACAGGCCAGAAGAGAGGAGGGGAGAAGAGAGGTAGAGGACAGGCCAGAAGAGAGGAGGGGAGAAGAGGGGGGAGAGGACAGGCCAGAAGAGGGGAGCAGAGGGGGAGAGGACAGGCCAGAAGAGGGGAGCAGAGGGGGAGAGGACAGGCCAGAAGAGAGGAGGGGAGAAGAGGGGGAGAGGACAGGCCAGAAGAGAGGAGGGTAGAAGAGGGGGAGAGGACAGGCCAGAAGAGAGGAGGGGAGAAGAGGGGGAGAGGACAGGCCAGAAGAGAGGAGGGGAGAAGAGGGGGAGAGGACAGGCCAGAAGAGAGGAGGGGAGAAGAGGGGGAGAGGACAGGCCAGAAGAGGGGGAGAGGACAGGCCAGAAGAGAGGAGGGTAGAAGAGGGGGAGAGGACAGGCCAGAAGAGAGGAGGGGAGAAGAGGGGGAGAGGACAGGCCAGAAGAGAGGAGGGCAGAAGAGGGGGAGAGGACAGGCCAGAAGAGAGGAGGGGAGAAGAGGGGGAGAGGACAGGCCAGAAAAGAGGAGGGGAGAAGAGGGGGGAGAGGACAGTTCAGAAGAGGGGAGCAGAGGGGGAGAGGACAGGCCAGAAGAGAGGAGGGGAGAAGAGGGGGAGAGGACAGGCCAGAAGAGAGGAGGGTAGAAGAGGGGGAGAGGACAGGCCAGAAGAGAGGAGGGTAGAAGAGGGGGAGAGGACAGGCCAGAAGAGAGGAGGGGAGAAGAGAGGTAGAGGACAGGCCAGAAGAGAGGAGGGGAGAAGAGGGGGGAGAGGACAGGCCAGAAGAGGGGAGCAGAGGGGGGAGAGGACAGGCCAGAAGAGGGGAGCAGAGGGGGAGAGGACAGGCCAGAAGAGAGGAGGGGAGAAGAGGGGGAGAGGACAGGCCAGAAGAGAGGAGGGGAGAAGAGGGGGAGAGGACAGGCCAGAAGAGGGGGAGAGGACAGGCCAGAAGAGAGGAGGGGAGAAGAGAGGTAGAGGACAGGCCAGAAGAGAGGAGGGGAGAAGAGGGGGAGAGGACAGGCCAGAAGAGAGGAGGGTAGAAGAGGGGGAGAGGACAGGCCAGAAGAGAGGAGGGTAGAAGAGGGGGAGAGGACAGGCCAGAAGAGAGGAGGGGAGAAGAGAGGTAGAGGACAGGCCAGAAGAGAGGAGGGGAGAAGAGGGGGAGAGGACAGGCCAGAAGAGGGGAGCAGAGGGGGAGAGGACAGGCCAGAAGAGGGGAGCAGAGGTGGAGAGGACAGGCCAGAAGAGAAGAGGGGAGAAGAGGGGGAGAGGACAGGCCAGAAGAGAGGAGGGTAGAAGAGGGGGAGAGGACAGGCCAGAAGAGAGGAGGGGAGAAGAGGGGGGAGAGGACAGGCCAGAAGAGAGGAGGGGAGAAGAGGGGGGAGAGGACAGGCCAGAAGAGGGGGAGAGGACAGGCCAGAAGAGAGGAGGGTAGAAGAGGGGGAGAGGACGGGCCAGAAGAGAGGAGGGGAGAAGAGGGGGAGAGGACAGGCCAGAAGAGAGGAGGGCAGAAGAGGGGGAGAGGACAGGCCAGAAGAGAGGAGGGGAGAAGAGGGGGGAGAGGACAGGCCAGAAGAGAGGAGGGGAGAAGAGGGGGAGAGGACAGGCCAGAAGAGGGGAGCAGAGGGGGAGAGGACAGGCCAGAAGAGAGGAGGGGAGAAGAGGGGGAGAGGACAGGCCAGAAGAGAGGAGGGGAGAAGAGGGGGAGAGGACAGGCCAGAAGAGGGGGAGAGGACAGGCCAGAAGAGAGGAGGGGAGAGGAGAGAAGAGGAGGAGAGACAACCCCAGGACCTGATTAAAACCCATAAACTATATGAGCAATGAACACAGGCATGTGGGTCAATGAGTCCTGGATGATATTCATAAGGGTACGTTGTTGTAAAACGTTTCGCAACATAAAAATAAAATCTAGAAAGTCCCTCCCTGTTTCAGTCTGTTTTCTTCCATTTGATGCTTTATGAATACTACCCAGTGCACTGCACTTTGGTTACACACAATCCAATGACAATTTATTTTCCCTGACTAGGAGGCTTATTAGGTCTTTCAGAATGGGTGGGTTGGTTTTCTTTCTGTTCTGTTATTAGATTATAGTGAGAAGTCATCACAAAGATATTTGGGTCACAACCCCAGAAGAAACCACTAACATCCAGATTTACAGCATTAGCACTATAGGAGGAGAGGGTCACTGTGTACAGTTGGGGAGGACACCTCACATCAGCCCATGACATCATCTCTCACACACACAAACACACACATTCTCTCTCTCTCTCTCTCTCTCTCTCTCTCTCTCTCTCTCTCTCTCTCTCTCTCTCTCTCTCTCTCTCTCTCTCTCTCTCTCTCTCTCTCTCTCTCTCTCTCTCTCTCTCTCTCTCTCTCTCTCTCTCTCTCTCTCTTTCACTCACTCACTCACACACACCGCTGTTGAGTAGAGACAAGGTTGTGAGGGATGAGGAACAGGGTTGTATTTTAGGAGTGGTGACCTCATAGGGTATGTGGATGGCACAGACAGAGAGACAGAGAGACAGAACTAGACTCATCAGGAAACCAAACCATTAGAGAGACCTCAGTCTGTTAACGGGTTTATAATGGGAGTCTTTCGACTGTAGCCACGGAGGTTAGAGAGAGACGGTTAGGAAAGGGTCGTGGGGGAGGGGGGAGGAGCGAGGAGGGGAGGAGCGAGGAGGAGGGAGGAGGGAAGGAGGGAGCAGAAGGGGAGGAGGGGAGGAGTACATCAAGCCAAAGAACATCAAGCTGAAATGCTGAGCAAGACAACAACAACAAAACATAATGAAGAAGAAGAGAAGAGAGAGAAGGGACAGTGCCCTCATGGTGGATTAAAAGATGGGCAAAGAAAGAGGGATTTTGTCTTTTGAGAGGGGAGGACAAACAAAACTGAGTACTGTGACGTTAACAGGCTGTAGTTGATCCCTTAACACCCCCTCCTTACCCCTCCTCACCCCAACCTCACCCCCGCTTATTCCCCCTCTCCACATTGCCATGACCTTTCTACAGAGAACCCTCACTGACAAACTGGCCTCACTGAACTGAACTCACATCCTCTCTCAATCCCACCTCGCTTTAAAGGATGCTTTTATTTTGTATTTGTATTTATTAAGGATCCCCGTTACTTCCTGCCAAGGCAGCAGCTACTCTTCCTGGGGTCCAGCAACATTAAGACAGTTAAATACAGTTAAAAATATTACATGACATCACATTTCATAACACTTTACCCAATACATTTAGTGTGTTCCCTCAGGCCACTACTCTACTATCACATATTTACAATACAACATACCTGTGTACGTGTGTGTAGAGTGTGTGTCTTATCATGTGTATGTGTGTTTGTGCCTATGTGTGTGTGTCTCTTCACAGTCCCCGCTGTTCCATAAGGTGTATTTTTACCAGTTTTTTTAAATCTGTTCTACTGCTTGCATCAGTTACCTGATGCGGAATAGAGTTCCATGTAGCCATGGCTCTATGTAGTACTGTGCAACTCCCATAGTCTGTGTGGAAGGGTCTATGAGTGTGTGTGGAAGTGTTTTACAACAAATCCTCTCTCTGATGGCCTTCAAGCACACACACACACAAACACACACACATACACAGACATAAACACTCATGCATGCACATAAGCACACACACAAACACTTTGTCACACACACAGTAGCCTTTATGTTTGAGGATTAAGTGGGAAGCTTAAACATGATGGTGCTCTTAGTCCAGTATCCCTGAGGCTAAAGTTCCCCACACAATCAATCAATCAATCAATTTTATTTTATATAGCCCTTCTTACATCAGCTAATATCTCGAAGTGCTGTACAGAAACCCAGCCTAAAACCCCAAACAGCTAGTAATGCAGGTGTAGAAGCACGGTGGCTAGGAAAAACTCCCTAGAAAGGCGAAAGCCTAGGAAGAAACCTAGAGAGGAACCAGGCTATGAGGGGTGGCCAGTCCTCTTCTGGCTGTGCCGGGTGGAGATTATAACAGAACCATGCCAAGATGTTCAAAAATGTTCATAAGTGACAAGCATGGTCAAATAATAATCAGGAATAAATCTCAGTTGGCTTTTCATAGCCGATCATTAAGAGTTGAAAACAGCAGGTCTGGGACAGGTAGGGGTTCCATAACCGCAGGCAGAACAGTTGAAACTGGAATAGCAGCAAGGCCAGGCGGACTGGGGACAGCAAGGAGTCACCACGGCCGGTAGTCCCGACGTATGGTCCTAGGGCTCAGGTCTCTCAGTTGGCTTTTCATAGCCGATCATTAAAGAGTTGAAAACAGCAGGTCTGGGACAGGTAGGGGTTTCGTAGCCGCAGGCAGAACAGTTGAAACTGGAATAGCAGCAAGGCCAGGCGGACTGGGGACAGCAAGGTGTCATCATGCCCGGTAGTCCTGACGTATGGTCCTAGGGCTCAGGTTCTCAGAGAGAAAGAGAGAACGAGAGAATTAGAGAGAGCATACTTAAATTCACACTGGACACTGGATAAGACAGGAGAAGTACTGAGGCTGAGACAGGAGCGGTCCGGAGACACTGTGGCCCCATCCGAAGAAACCCCCGGACAGGGCCAAACAGGAAGGATATAACCCCACCCACTCCGCCAAAGCACAGCCCCCGCACCACTAGAGGGATATCCCCAACCACCAACTTACAATCCTGAGACAAGGCCGAGTATAGCCCACAGAGGTCTCCACCACAGCACAAACCAAGGGGGGGGGCGCCAACCCAGACAGGAAGATCACGTCAGTAACTCAACCCACTCAAGTGACGCACCCTCCCAGGGACGGCATGAAAGAGCACCAGCAAGCCAGTGACTCAGCCCCTGCAACAGGGTTAGAGGCAGAGAACCCCAGTGGAGAGGGGAACCGGCCCGGCAGAGACAGCAAGGGCTGTTCGTTGCTCCAGCCTTTCCGTTCACCTTCACACTCCTGGGCCAGACTACACTCAATCATATGACCTACTGAAGAGATAAGTCTTCAGTAAAGACTTAAAGGTTGAGACCGAGTCTGCGTCTCTCACATGGGTAGGCAGACTGTTCCATAAAAATGGAGATCTATAGGAGAAAGCCCTGCCTCCCGCTGTTTGCTTAGAAATTCTAGGGACAATTAGGAGGCCTGCGTCTTGTGACCGTAGCGTACGTATTGGTATGTACGGCAGGACCAACTCGGAAAGATAGGTAGGAGCAAGCCCATGTAACGCTTTATAGGTTAACAGTAAAACCTTGAAATCAGCCCTTGCCTTAACAGGAAGCCAGTGTAGGGAAGCTAGCACTGGAGTAATATGATCAAATTTCTTGGTTCTAGTCAGGATTCTAGCAGCCGTATTTAGCACTAACTGAAGTTTATTTAGTGCTTTATCCGGGTAGCCGGAAAATAGAGCATTGCAGTAGTCTAACCTAGAAGTAACAAATGCATGGATTAATTTTTCTGCATCATTTTTGGACAGAAAATTTCTGATTTTTGCAATGTTACGTAGATGGAAAAAAGCTGTCCTTGAAACAGTCTTGATATGTTCGTCAAAAGAGAGATCAGGGTCAACACCAGCTACCCAAGGCCCTGAGGCTAAAGTTCCCCACACCAGCTACCCAAGGCCCTGAGGCTAAAGTTCCCCACACCAGCTACACAAGGCCCTGAGGCTAAAGTTCCCTACACCAGCTACCCAAGGCCCTGAGGCTAAAGTTCCCCACACCAGCTACCCAAGGCCCTGAGGCTAAAGTTCCCCACACCAGCTACACAAGGCCCTGAGGCTAAAGTTCCCCACACCAGCTACCCAAGCCGCTGAGGCTAAAGTTCCCCACAGTAGCTACCCCAGGCCCAGGCCCAGAAACCAGAGGGGTGGGAGAGGTAGAGCTGGGCTTAGTTAGAGCACTCATCTGGGCTGTAGAAAACAACTCTCCACTGCTCTGCTACAGTGTAACACGTCAAACACATTGTATAATTGCCAATAAAAGTTAGACCAAGGATCCTGAAAAGGGTGCAGATAAATGTACAAGAAAAGTGTATGTAGACAAAGTAAAAGAGGTATAATCCCACAGGGATCGCATCCATTTATAAAATACAGATCATGCAGCTGTGCATTGTGTGTATTCATGTGTCTGTGTGTATGCAGCACCTGAGCATGTGCATTGTACGTGTGTATCAGTGTCTGGTCTGCGCTCATCGTGCGCCTATCAAATCAAATCAAATTTGATTGGGCACATACACATATTTAGCAGATGTTATTGCGGGTGTAGCGAAATGCTTGTCAGAGTAGGTGTGAGGGTGTTCATTCACTCCCTGATTCACTCCCTGGTTCCCACTGTCTCTAATGTAAACTGTGCAGAGGGGAGATCCCAGAGGGCATTACTACTGTGTGAAGCTGCTTTACTGCACACAACTCAAACACTCCTTGAGTTCTGTCAGCACAGCAAGTCTTTGTCTGTATCTCCCCTGTCTATGGACAATAAAACCATAGGTGAGCTTAAAGATAAGAGGGCCTGTGTGGTGACGGTGGTGCGGGAGGGAATGTGTGTGGGGAGGGAGTGTGTGTGGGGAGGGAGTGTGTATTGAGAAAGGATGGGGGGAGTGTGTGTGTGTGTGTGTGCGAGTGTGCAAGTGTGCGCTTGTGTGTGTGTTCAGGTTAGGTGGAGCAGCTCGGTGGTCTTATCACAGAATATGAAACCCTCCCTGA
>NC_059226.1:22513301-22530801 GCF_020615455.1 Coregonus clupeaformis | reverse complement strand
CTCACAAGGATAGTAAAACAAGGAAAATTCAGGCAAGTGGGGAGATTTTGCCTGTCCCCACAAGGGAAAATGCTATTTTAGGCTTAGGGGTTAGGTTTAGGGTTAGGGTTACAATTAGGGTTAGGGTTAGAATTAAGGTTAGGGTTAAGGGTTATGGTTAGGGTTAGGAGTTAGGGTTAGGTAAAGTTTTAGGGTTAGGGTTTGGGGTTAAGGTTAGGCTTAGGGTTATGGTTAGGGTTATGGTTAGGTTAAGGGTTAGGGTTAGGGTTAGATTTAGGATTAGGGGTTAGGGAAAATAGGATTTTGGATGGGAATCAATTATTTGGTCCCCACAAGGATAGCAATACAAAACGGTGTGTGTTTGTGTGTGTGTGGGGGACCTCTCTCTGCTGTTAATAAACTGTTACCACTGAAATGGGATATGAAAACCCCCATGTTCTGTTGTTTAGGTTTCAGAGGGACAGCTCTGCAGAGGTGAAACCAAAGCCATGGCCTCCCTCACACACACGCATACACCTCTACCCTCCACCACTCCCCTATACCCCCTCTACCTTCCTCTATCCCCCTCTATTCGCCCTCTACCTCCTCTACCCCCTTTACTCCCTCTACCCCCTCTAACCCCCACTATCCCCCCTCTATCCCTCGCTACCCTCCCTCCACCCCCTCTACCCCTCTACTCACCCTCTACCCCCTCTAACCTCCCTCTACCCACTTCTACTCCCTCTATCCCTCTATTACATTTACATTTTAGTCATTTAGCAGACGCTCTTATCCAGAGTGACTTACAGTTAGTGAGTGCATACATTTTCATACTCTATCCCCCTCTATCCCCCTCTACTCGCCATCTATCCCCTCTACTCGCCATCTATCCCCTCTACCCCCTCTACTCCCTCTATCCCTCAATCCCCCTCTAACCTCCCTCTACCCACCTCTACCCCCCTCTACTCCCTCTATCCCCCTCTACCTCCCTCTACCCCCTTTACTCCCGCTATTCCCCTCTAACCTCCCTCTACCCACCTCTACCCCCCTGTACCCCTCAGTCCCCAATCAGGCAGGGTCGCTCTAATCCACTGTTTACATAAACGCTCTCCTGTAATGATAGCCGTGAGGCCGGGACAACACACACACACACACACACACGCTGCTCTACCCAAAGCTGTTTTCACAGGAGCCAAATACCTTAAATACATAATTAGCAGGGTCATTTCGGTGGGCCCCCCGAAAGAGGCCGAGCGTGTCAGCATGAGGGGGGCGGGAAGGAGGCAGGAGGACAGTAGGGGGGCGCTTGGACAAAGACGCACATTCATGACCGTGGCCCCGACAAACTGGCCACCGCCATCTTCACAGGGGAACCTCTGCCTGTGTTTCCTCAAAACCAGAGGCCGCAGGTTTGAACAACTTAAAAAAGATAGAGAGAGGGGGATGGATGAATGGATGAAGGGAGGGAGGGGGAGGGAGGGAGGGAGGGAGGGAGGGAGGGAGGGAGGGAGGGAGGGAGGGAGGGAGGGAGGGAGGGAGGGAGGGAGGGAGGGAGGGAGGGAGGGAGGGAGGGAGGGAGGGAGGGAAAGAGGTGTTAGTTATAGGGTCTGTAATTTGGGGAAGGAAATTGTCAAGGCCAACTAGAGGGGTCGGGGCTGAGAGCTAACTGTGGTTGTCAGTCAAATGCCACCGCTGCCACCAGTGACCATCTAAACCTCATGACTCTCTTTATTTCCATCCATCAGGGACCTTAGGTATCAAGTGTCTCAAAGTAGGAGTGCTGATCTAGAACCAGGTCCCCCCTGTCCATATGATCCTAGATCAGCACTCCTACTTTGATACAATTTATGAATACGGCCTTGATATCAGTCAAACAATTATCATATCGCTATATAAGACCACACTGGTCAACTGTAATACAAGGGTCCGTATTCACAAAAAATATCATAGTAGGAGTGGTGAGGTTCACCTTAAAGATCATAATGAATAAGATTATATGGTCAGCAGGGTACCTGATCCTAGATCAGCACTCCTACTCTGAGATACTATTTGAATACAGGCCATGAGCAAGAGGGACATCTTACATCAATTCCCAGTGTGTCAATCAATGTAGGTCTTTGAAAGAGAGGCAAGGCTGCATTCTACTGAACTGAGAGAGAGAGAACGAGAGAGAGAGAGAGAGAGAGAGAGAGAGAGAGAGAGAGAGAGAGAGAGAGAGAGAGAGAGAGAGAGAGAGAGAGAGAGAGAGAGAGAGAGAGAGAGAGAGAGAGAGGGGGGAGAGAGAGAGAGAGAGAGAGAGAGAGAGAGAGAGAGAGAGAGAGAGGGAGAGAGAGAGAGGGAGAAAGAGAGATAGAGAGAGTGAGAGAAAGAGAGAGAGAGAGAGAGAGAGAGAGAGAGAGAGAGAGAGAGAGAGAGAGAGAGAGAGAGAGAGAGAGAGAGGGAAAGAGGGAAAGAGTGGGAGGAAGGATAACGAATGATTTACAATGCATTCAACTTCCACTTTGTCTCAACCCCTCCCCCCTCCCCTGACCTCTGACCCATGAACCCTGACCCATGCATTGTCGGCCAGTTAGATGACAGCTTGCGTTCCACAAGGGGCAGGCATTCCAACGGTCAGTGTTTCACACCGGGAGGGAGACCTCCTTGGTATTGTTGATCACCACAAAAACCCATACTCACACAAACACACACACAGACACACACAGTGACAAGCGCACACACACACACACACACACACACACACACACACACACACACACACACACCCATCAGCACCCCTCTTCACACCTTGTCAGCCCCCAGCCCCCCTCCGGCATTGTTTATGAAACCATGTCCACTTAGTGGTCCTCTCCAGTCTGGTTTCATCCCTCCAAATACTGCACCATGTACCAACATCCTGAGTCCACTTTAGGCCTTTCTCCTCTATCTCCTGTTCTGTGTGTGTGTGTGTGTGTGTGTGTGTGTGTGTGTGTGTGTGTGTGTGTGTGTGTGTGTGTGTGTGTGTGTGTGTGTGTGTGTGTGTGTGTGTGTGTGTGTGTGAGTGATTGTGAATGAGTGTGTGTGTTGGGCGATTTGGCCTGGCTTGCAGTCGGCGTTCCAATTCATCCCAAATGTGTTCAATGGGGTTGAGGTCAGGGCTCTGTGCAGGCCAGTCAAGTTCTTCCACACCGATCTCGACAAACCATTTCTGTATGGACCTCGCTTTGCTGAAACAGGAACGGGCCTTCGCCAAACTCTTGCCACAAAGTTGGAAGCACAGAATCGTCTAGAATGTCATTGTATGTTGTAGCGTTAAGATTTCCCTTCTCTGGAACTAAGGGGCCTAACCCAAACCATGAAAAACAGCCCCAGACCATTATTCCTCCTCCACCAAACTTTACAGTTGGCACTATGCATTAGGGCAGGTAGCGTTCTCTTGGGTCTCTGGGTCTCTTGGCATCCGCCAAACCCAGATTCGTCCGTCAGACTGCCAGATGGTGAAGCGTGAACGTGTTTCCATTGCTCCAGAGTCTAATGGCGGCAAGCTTTACACCACTCCAGCCGACGCTTGGCATTGCACATGGTGATCTTAGGCTTGTGAGCAGTTGCTCGGCCATGGAAACCCATTTCATGAAGCTCCCGACAAACAGTTATTGTGCTGACGTTGCTTCCAGAGGCAGTTTGGAACTTGGTAGTGAGTGTTGCAACCGAGGACAGACGATTTTTACGCGTTACGTGCTTCAGCACTTGGCAGTCCCGTTCTGTGAGCTTGTGTGGCCTACCACTTCGCGGCTAAGGCCATTCTACTGCAAATGTTTTTCTATGGAGATTGCATGGCTGTGTGCTCGATTTTACACACCTGTCAGCAACGGGTGTGGCTGAAATAGCCGAATCAAGGGGTGTCCACCTACTTTTGTATATACAGTGGGGGAAAAAAGTATTTAGTCAGCCACCAATTGTGCAAGTTCTCCCACTTAAAAAGATGAGAGAGGCCTGTAATTTTCATCATAGGTACACGTCAACTATGACAGACAAATTGAGAAGAAAAAAATACAGAAAATCACATTGTAGGATTTTTTATGAATTTATTTGCAAATTATGGTGGAAAATAAGTATTAGGTCACCTACAAACAAGGAAGATTTCTGGCTCTCACAGACCTGTAACTTCTTCTTTAAGAGGCTCCTCTGTCCTCCACTCGTTACCTGTATTAATGGCACCTGTTTGAACTTGTTATCAGTATAAAAGACACCTGTCCACAACCTCAAACAGTCACACTCCAAACTCCACTATGGCCAAGACCAAAGGGCTGTCAAAGGACACCAGAAACAAAATTGTAGACCTGCACCAGGCTGGGAAGACTGAATCTGCAATAGGTAAGCAGCTTGGTTTGAAGAAATCAACTGTGGGAGCAATTATTAGGAAATGGAAGACATACAAGACCACTGATAATCTCCCTCGATCTGGGGCTCCACGCAAGATCTCACCCCGTGGGGTCAAAATGATCACAAGAACGGAGAGCAAAAATCCCAGAACCACACGGGGGGGACCTAGTGAATGACCTGCAGAGAGCTGGGACCAAAGTAACAAAGCCTACCATCAGTAACACACTACGCCGCCAGGGAATCAAATCCTGCAGTGCCAGATGTGTCCCCCTGCTTAAGCCAGTACATGTCCAGGCCCGTCTGAAGTTTGCTAGAGTGCATTTGGATGATCCAGAAGAGGATTGGGAGAATGTCATATGGTCAGATGAAACCAAAATATAACTTTTTGGTAAAAACTCAACTCGTCGTGTTTGGAGGACAAAGAATGCTGAGTTGCATCCAAAGAACACCATACCTACTGTGAAGCATGGGGGTGGAAACATCATGCTTTGGGGCTGTTTTTCTGCAAAGGGACCAGGGACGACTGATCCGTGTAAAGGAAAGAATGAATGGGGCCATGTATCGTGAGATTTTGAGTGAAAACCTCCTTCCATCAGCAAGGGCATTGAAGATGAAACGTGGCTGGGTCTTTCAGCATGACAATGATCCCAAACACACCGCCCGGGCAACGAAGGAGTGGCTTCGAAGAAGCATTTCAAGGTCCTGGAGTGGCCTAGCCAGTCTCCAGATCTCAACCCCATAGAAAATCTTTGGAGGGAGTTGAAAGTCTGTGTTGCCCAGCGACAGCCCCAAAACGTCACTGCTCTAGAGGAGATCTGCATGGAGGAATGGGCCAAAATACCAGCAACAGTGTGTGAAAACCTTGTGAAGACTTACAGAAAACGTTTGACCTGTGTCATTGCCAACAAAGGGTATATAACAAAGTATTAAAAAACTTTTGTTATTGACCAAATACTTATTTTCCACCATAATTTGCAAATAAATTCATTAAAAATCCTACAATGTGATTTTCTGGAAAAAAAAATCTCATTTTGTCTGTCATAGTTGACGTGTACCTATGATGAAAATTACAGGCCTCTCTCATCTTTTTAAGTGGGAGAACTTGCACAATTGGTGGCTGACTAAATACTTTTTTCCCCCACTGTATAGTGTACCTCTCCTCCCACCTCCCCTCTCCCCTCCATCCCTCACTCGCTCTGTGAATGAACCCCATCTGCACCCAGAGCCCGTCAGATAAAAAACAATATAAACATAACATTATGTTTTTCTCTTTCTTTGATATGTCCCTCCGTTCCGCTGGCAGCAAATCTGGTGTCCCTCCTCTGAGCCGCTCTTTCAACTTCTCTTCTTACTCTCTCTCCTCTCAGGGGTAATAAACGGGGTGTGTGTATCTGGGGGAAGTGGTGGGTAGGCGGCACTTTCATGTCCTCTAAGCCCAGGATTAGGGTGAGCATCTCGGGGAGAGAGTATTAAAGTCTCCCCCCTGGCTCTGGAGGATCCTGGAGGCGAGCCCAGTCACAGCTCGTTCCACAGGCCCCAGGAAAGCTCACATTTCCTCTACACGCCACCTGCCTGTCCATTCCATACGCCACCTGCCTGTCCACTCCACACGCCTTCTGCCTGTCCACTCCACACGCCTTCTGCCTGTCCACTCCATATGCCTTCTGCCTGTCCACTCCACACGCCTTCTGCCTGTCCACTCCACACGCCTTCTGCCGGTCCACTCCATACACCTTCTGCCTGTCCACTCCACACGCCTTCTGCCTGTCCACTCCACACGCCTTCTGCCTGTCCACTCCACACGCCTTCTGCCTGTCCACTCCACACGCCTTCTGCCTGTTCACTCCACACGCCTTCTGTCTGTCCACTGCACACGCCTTCTGCCTGTCCACTGCACACCCTCTGGCTACTGGATGGACTACAGGACATGAGGATGCAGATGGGTACTGCTCTTGTCTCATCAACAGCTCTTTCTCCATTGTCTAAACTTCCATCCTCTCTTCCTCTCTTTCATGGCACTGATCTGTCCTCGTCTCCTCTTCATCTGCACTGACTTGAAAGGTGAAGACAATATGGTGGAAACTCATCATTACCCACTGGGCACACATTGGTTGAATCAACGTTGTTTCCACATAATTTCAATGAAGTTACGTTGAACCAACATGGAATTGATGTTGAATTGAAGTCTGTGCCCAGTGAGTAGGTTTTTTCACCTGGTCAGTTCTTTCAGCAAGGGAAGGACTGATTTATACTAACTAAGAAAGAGACTAATCATACTGTACCAACTTGGACCAAAAACAGGACCCAACATTCTGTGTACAGTTTGATAAGCAGAAATGTATTTATTATTGAAAACATAAATATATAAATTATAATCATTGCTGTTTTTATCCAATGGAGGCCCAAATAAAAAATGGAATAAGCTTGTGCTGTTGTAGTTTGTTTAGTTACTGTAAGCAATGGTCCCTGGTCTATTGACAATGAATGACTAAATGAATACATTGCAAAATGGTGGTGAAACTTCTTCTGATTTCCTTTCTACATATATAGCACCAATGGAATCACCTTGGAAGTCTGTATAGTGCAGTTGAAGATGTTGTTATCCAAAGCAGCTGCAGATACAGTGTTGTTGCTTCTTCAGTCATCTATTTTCTCTCAACATGCCTCTCACCCAGGACTTCATAAAGTGCTGATCTTGGATCAGTTTGGCTTTTTAGATCATAATGAATAAGATTACATGAACAGCACTCCTACTCTGAGACATTTTGGAAAAGTGCCCAGGTCTTTCTATTGATTTAGTGTGTGCCAAACGACAACCTATTCCCTATGTAGTGCATTACTTTTGGCCAGTGGCTCTGGTCAAAAGTAGTGCACTGCACTCTATGGGAAATAGGGTGTTGTTAGAGATTTGGTGTCAGTCTCTTCATAAACAGTGGTATCTTATTTTTTATCTTATCTTTCACTCATCAACAGTCGAACAGTCTTCATCAATTGTTAACGTGTCAATGGAAGACTGCTGCTTGATTAACAAGGAAACCATTCATGCACTTGTTCGTTTGTTCACAAAGATGGACTTTGTACTCGTTAAGAACAGCTTGTGTGCTGGTGGGGCGGACAGGGCACCATCTTATCAAAGGAGTGTGATATCGGTTAAAAGTGGTTTCACACACACATTTATGTGCACACACACACACATACTGACCGTGTGTGTTCTGTTGTGTTTAATGGTGCTCTGGTTACTGGGTGTAACTTTCGGCTAGACAGATAACTGGGTTAAAGAGACACAGCCCCAGATTGAGTCTTCCTCAGCCAGCTCTACCCTAACCTGATCTCAGATCAGTTTGTGCTGTCTTGCCAATGACTACATGTGTTTGCAAGACAACACAAACTGATCTGGGACCAGGTTAGCTCTATCCAGCTCTCTAGATAATACAGTACAGCACTGCTGATGTAAGCCTACCCTACACCACCAAACAGGGTGCATGGCTGGTGCCTTATACATTTCATCACCCCCATTCCTGCATCGTTTCCATGGATTAAATACAAGCATTCAACCACAACAAACAAAGAAATAACAAACATACTTCCTCCTTGAATATAAGTAAGCATAATATATTTTTTAACAAAAATAAAGCATCTTCCTGTACTTGTATAGACTCTGTCAACCCATCTCCTCTTCGCCACGTTTCGTTACGTTTCCAGCCCATACAACTAGACTTGAGATTGTTCAGATAATATCCTGTCAAATAATAATGCAACATTGAACAAGAGTAACAACAACATTAACAACTACAAACAAATGTGGACATGGAGATTCACTACCAGAGGATCAGACAGACCATGACTCTTACATGTCACAGAAAACATAACAATGTCTTGGAGGGAGAGAGAGAGAAATGAAAACGTTCACACGTATAAATAGTTTACTAGTAGCAATGAATTAATCTTCCTTTCTGAATCGTTCTGTAGTGTACATGGCGACTGGCACAATCCCAATAGGAGCAGATAGGGAAACCCAAGAGAGAGAAGCAGAGAAGCCATCTTGGAACAACAGGTTCTGATGATTCCAAACACTTTACCCAACACTTCATCCAAAAGAGACAAAATGCTGATCATTTTATGAGTTCCAGAATGTTCACAAGTTCCACTACAGTGTACAGAGAGTTCTGGAACAACAAGTAACACGACCAGGACCTTCTACACCTCTCTACAACTTATTTTTCCCTCTCTCCCTCTCTCTCTTTCTCTTCATCAGTCATTGACTGTCCAGGTAAGTGTCACTTAGGCCAAAGGCTAGGAGCATGCAAGCCTCCACACGTCCCGTAGAGTCCACTGATTGTCCCTCTCTGTGTCCTTTTAGGATCCAGTCAACAGATCCCCCATGGAGGCTTAATCCAATGATCCATCCTGGATCTCTCTCTGCGATCATCATTTTGTCCTGTTTACCCAAAGTTTTTCCACCAAAGACAGAAACAAACGACAACCCATCTCGTCCTCCTCGTCCTCCTCCTCCTCTCTTTTCTGCCCAGCTCTTTATCGGCTTCACCATCCTCATCCGCATCATTGTTCGATTGGTTGGTTCTGCTGCGCTTGGCAGAGACCGTCTGCATTACTTTTTACAGTAATAGAAAAAAGCACCTTTGGCATTTTATTAACTTTTTGTCTTTTTTTCTCTTTACAGTATTCTTTGTTTTAAAAAGGCGGTAGGTGGCGTGGGGTGGGGTGGGGTCAGGGAAGGGGTAGGTCAGCAGTCCAAATATGGCAGCATCCTCTCTTTGGCCCCTTCCACACTGAAGTCCAATGCTGCTGGGGTCTCACCTTATGTCCACTGTGGAGAAGCGAGAGAGCTAACGTTAACATTTCATTAGCATTAGCATGATAATTACTATTACCATTAGCTTTAGCATTAGCATTACCATTACCCTCATAATTACTACTACCATTAGCTTTAGCATTAGCATTAGCATTTAAATAATCCCCATACTATTTGAACATGTTAGAGAGGTAAAATGTAATATTCGTTCCCCATTTTGTTCAATTTCAACCCATTCAATTTCAACCCATACACACAGCCAATTACATTGACATAAGCCTTCTCCTGATTTCAATAACAGAGTTATTAAATATACAAGTCATCATCCCAGGGGCTGGCCATGCATTTTCAATCAGTGAGTGTGTGATTCAGTACAAAGTACAAGCACGTGAGCTGGGTGTGGAAGTGATCTAAAAACGCACAATAGACAACAAACAATCTCTCATAGGGAATGACAGACAGAGAGACAGACAGAGAGACAGACAGACAGAGAGACAGACAGAGAGAGAGAGAGAGAGAGAGAGAGAGAGAGAGAGAGAGAGAGAGAGAGAGAGAGAGAGAATGAGAGAGAGAGAAAGAGAGAGAGAATGAGAAAGAAAGAAAGAAAGAAAGAAAGAAAGAAAGAAAGAAAGAAAGAAAGAAAGAAAGAAAGAAAGAAAGAAAGAAAGAAAGAAAGAAAGAAAGAAAGAAAGAAAGAAAGAAAGAAAGAAAGAAAGAAAGAAAGAAAGAAAGAAAGAAAGAAAGAAAGTGGATATGCAGGGAGCAGGCAGGCATACAAATCACACAGAATCATGCAGCGGCATACACAGAGCGCGGCCCATTTCAGCCCTCCCTCTCCTCACACTGATTGGGTGTGGCGTGTTTGTGACCTGATTGGCAACCCTTTCTCTGCCCTGATTGGGCGTGTGACCAGCAGGTGGGTGATTGGTTGGATTGCCATGCTGGTGCTAAAGTCCTCCTACCTGTTGGAGCCGGGGGGGGGTAGTCCGGCAGCCAGACTTTGGAATAATGTGTGCAAGTTTATTATGTCGCCAATAAATCCTTGTTGAGCTTTAGCTTTTTAGCTTTCCTTTTTTTACCTTTAGCCCTATTATGGTGGCCTGAAAACACAAGTTGGGGAGGGAGGATAGGAGGACAAGGACAGGGGTTAGCAATAGGGGGAAGCAGCAAGGTTCATGACACAACGAGCAGAAAGCAGAGAAGATAAAAAGCCCCCATGACAGAGAGAGATGTCAAGAGGATATCAAATGACACTATAAATAGTTGAGATGCCTTATCAGTCCACATCGTTCCTCTTATCTCTTCCCAACGGAGGCTTTGGATCAAGGAGAAAGGATTGTTACCTGCCATCGAATCCAAGCCAAGCAGCCTTTGGACACCCTCCCTTTACACACACACACACACACACACACACACACACACACACACACACACACACACACACACACACACACACACACACACACACACACACAAACAAACACGCTCACAGACTCACATGCAGGCACACACACACTCACTCACTGACACTCTCTTTCTCTCAGACACACACACAAGGGGCCTTGCAGGTTTGGCAATAGCAGGCTAGCTTGCAGGCGTGTCTGTTTTCCCAACAGTCATATACAAAAGGTTATCCAGTGCAAGCCAGAGAGCCAGCAGCCAGACAGACACACAGACAGACAGGACAGAATAGCAGTATAAAGAGACCAGGCATAGGAAGGAATGACTGAATGGGGCGGGACTCAGTCGCAGTTATTCAGACATCAAACCAAACAGTCTCTGAAGGTCATGGTTACGCTCCAATAACGTTGTGACAAATTCGGTCGACCATAATATTATTTACCTGTGTCTGCGTCTGAGTGCTCCGTCACGTGATGTTGTGACATGCACACACACTCCAGGTGGTCTTCTAACCTGACCAAGACCTCCTTGAGCTTGGGTTTCCTCCGCACATACTCCACCTTGGCCACCTGAAAGAAGGGAGGGAGGGATGGAGAGAGGGAGAGAGAGAGAGGTTAACAACACTACCACAATAACACCATGTCGTTTAGGCTTTTTCTGTGTACCCTTCATTCACCTTTCACTCCTTCTCCATTAGCTGACATCAAGAGAGATGGAGGAATGAAAAGAAAGAAAGAGAAAGCCCTGCTCCCTCCTCCATTTCTCCTTCTCTAACGCCAAGAGGCGCAGCGCCGTGACTGATGAGTGTTTCACAAGCCTGATTCAGATAAACAACCAAAATGGCCACCATCATTTCCCTCTCTGTTTGATGTATGACTGCAGCATTCCATTGGGGCTGATGCATTGGGTTCCGCTGCAGCGTTCTATGGCCTGGTGATCAGGTGTGTCAATATTGAGCAGAGGCTCAAACGATAGGGAGGGAGGAGGGAGTGACATGCCCCATGAGGCCTAGTGTAGGTTCATCCTGGCTGGGGAGAGGTGTTTGGGAGGTCCCCCTGCCTCTGTGCCAGTCCTGCTCCCCTACCTCATCTCAACTAATTTACTGTAGCCAAGTCTACCCCTTGCACTTAATCCAACCCAACACTAACCCACACTGCCAGATCTTATACAGACCTCCAGCTAAACTTCCATTCAATAACTCCACCAACCCCAACACTGACTCCCCACCACCCACCCACTCCAAGGGGCCTGTGGAGTGGGAGTAGTTGGGCTGTTGGGTGGTTGTGTAAAATGGCGTTAGGTGATGCCTCTCTCTGATCTCTGATCTGAAGGCCAGGGGCAGGTACACACACACACACTAACACACCCTGGGCCAGGGCCACATGGAAACAATATCTCAGGCTTCTGTGCTCTTCCTGGTCATGGCACGGGACAGGATATTGACCGGCAATCTCCCCACGCTTTGTGGCGTTATGAACAATGCTGTTATGCAGTCAGGATAGCTCACACACACAGACACACACACACAAACACACACACACAGATGGGAGAGAAGGAGAGTTCTTTCTCAATCCCATTCTGGCCTCCAGCCAAGTCAAGCTCTACCCAGTGAATTAGTCACACAGCCCAAATAATACACCATTCCATTCTGATACTACAGAACCTTGTAATGTTTTTGCCAAAACAATGGCCCTGCAATGATGTAACGTCCCAGTAACATAAGCCCAGGGTGAGAAAGAGACGTAGACTGAACTGGACACAGAGTGGTAAGAAAGAGGGGAGGGAGTACACAGCATCCACTATTCAGCATCCTTCCTTTGAAACAGTGTCTTTTAGAAAGGGAGGATGAGGGGGATGACGAGGGATAGAAAGAGAGAAAACAGGGATAGAGGGAGTGAAAAGGAGGGTAAGTAGCAGAGGTATGCCCTGGGTAAACAGGTGTCTGGACAGCGATCAGGATGGTGTGTGTTTGCCGTTATCTCCGGTCTGAAGGAGAGGGTGAGAGGGCCTGAGCAGAAACTGAGGAGGGGTGGAGAGAGGGGAGATGGGTAAAAGAGAGAAGCGGTGGGAAGGGGGGAGAGAGGCGGGAAGAGAGGAGGGAATGGGTGAGCGAAAAAGGGAGAAAGAACGAATGGGTGAGAGAAAACCTATGTGTCTTTCACATAAGGTGGCAGAGGTGGGGGGTGTTAGATTTGTGTACATTCCGGGGACTATGTCATTATGGGGTGGGTTGTGTGTGTGTTTAGGGGGAAGGGGGTCTTTAAAGGAGGGGGACAGCACACTGACCGTGATCATGGGTAGCATTAAGTCTCATTCATACGTAACCTATTAAACTCAGTCTAGTTCTGTTTAACCCTCAAGGACACTGGTGACTAATATAGGCCTGATTAATCAATAGTGTTTCCTGAGCAAAAAAAAGCCAAACTGAATCCCCCTCCTTGTCACTAGCCAGTGTGTGTGACAGGGGAATCAGAGCTGTATGCTCACAGGGGCTGCAGCTGTCTCTGTGCCCGGCTCTGTTGCCGTTGGTTACCAGAATGTCTAGGGGGTCAGGGGTCGGCCAATCAGAAACAGGGAGAGTCAGCGGTGCCTGACAGTTACTACTGTGGCGGAGCCTAATGACAAATGATACACACACACACAGTTGCACAAACAAACACACATCGACAGGGGGATAAAGCGGTGTGTGTGTGTGTGTGTGTGTGTGTGTGACAGAGAGGCCCAGCAGTAGACCTGTTACTCTGCCCTCAACACAGTAGGGTTAAGGACACACAGCGCAGGATAGCACCTAAACCCCTTCCCTCCTCCATGTGTGTGTTTCAACATGTCTCCCACAACCAAGTTACGTACTGTCTCTCTGCTCTTCCCACTTTGTCAACAGCAAGCTTTCTCTTGCTTTGTCACTGCCTTCCTCTACACTTCTCATCTCCCTCCTTCTCATTCCCTCCCTCCCTTCACTTGTCTCCTTGTACACAGCCAGGGCACATTCACAGTCGCAGTATGAGAATACACTAATACTGGAATTAGGAGGTGGAGAGGAGGAGGAGGACAAGGAGGGGAGGGGTGTCACCATGTCAGCCTGTCTGTGTCCCTGTCACCATGTCAGCCTGTCTGTGTCCCTGCCACCATGTCAGCCTGTCTGTGTCCCTGTCACCATGTCAGCCTGTCTGTGTCCCTGCCACCATGTCAGCCTGTCTGTGTCCCTGCCACCATGTCAGCCTGTCTGTGTCCCTGTCACCATGTCAGCCTGTCTGTGTCCCTGCCACCATGTCAGCCTGTCTGTGTCCCTGCCACCATGTCAGCCTGTCTGTGTCCCTGTTACCATGTCAGCCTGTCTGTGTCCCTGTCACCATGTCAGCCTGTCTGTGTCCCTGTCACCATGTCAGCCTGTCTGTGTCCCTGCCACCATGTCAGCCTGTCTGTGTCCCTGTCACCATGTCAGCCTGTCTGTGTCCCTGCCACCATGTCAGCCTGTCTGTGTCCCTGCCACCATGTCAGCCTGTCTGTGTCCCTGTCACCATGTCAGCCTGTCACCATGTCAGCCTGTCTGTGTCCTATCATGACACTCTCTGACTCCTCAGAAATATTGACGTTCATAGTTAATTCAATCTAACTTTAATTGAACCCACTCAAGTCCCGTCTCAGAGCCCACCATCACAGCAGCTAGACACCTCAAAAAGACCCTGTGGTGCAACCGAAGGGGCCCCACACACTCTATATATAAATCATCAACCTCTAAACTCCGGCAGAAAGCCGGGCCTGGGAAAGAATCCCGGTCAGGTTATGGAATGATATCCGATCCGGCCAGAGCAACGGAGCAACAGAGGGTTTAAAGGGTTTATGCAGTGAGCTCTGGGATAGAAGGGAAAAGATAGGTATCTTCCTGGTTTCTCTCCCAGTCTCTCCTGGTCTCTCAAAGTCTGTGTCCTGGTCTAACCCGGTCTCTCTCCCAGTCTTTCCCTGTCACTCTCAGTCTCTCCCAATCTCTCCCAGTCTTTCCCAGCCTCTCCTTGTCTATCCCAGTGTCCTCCCAGTCCCTCTCCCAGTCTCTCCTGGTCTCTTCAACTCTCTCCGAGCCTTTCCCAGTCTCTCTCCAGTTTCTCTCCAGTCTCTCTCCAGTGTCTCTCCAGTCTCTATCCAAGTCTCTCTCCAGTCTCTCTCCAGTCTCTCTCTCCAGTCTCTCCCAGCTCTGAAGCCGATTGTGCTGGCCGGGTTAATTGGGAATTCCCCCGATGGGAGCGCCGGAGCATGGAAAGGAAAGTTTTGTCTCGGCGGTCCAAGGAAAACAAGGTTTGGCTGTGGATGTGCACCATGGGTAGTCAGGAATGGAAACAACATCGCAATAAAGGAAAATAAATAAGATGGGGGAGGAGGGGGAGAGTAAGACGGGAGGGGTGAAGGAGGAGGGGAGAGTGAGGGGTACGCAATTCATCTGTCGCCGGATAAATTAAGTGGCCGAGGCCCAACACCAGACACCAGACACAGAAAAAAACCTGCAACCCCCTTCTAACCCTGCTCATTGTGAGCTACCAGGGGGGTTGAGGGGTAGGGGACAGAGAAGGCAGGAGGGAGATAGAGGGGGCTGTCTGTCTATCTATCTGTCTGACAGTCTGGTTTTAATGGGAAAAGGAATAGATTCCCTCCTTCCCCGTTAAGGGTGATCCTCATGAGGAACCCAATGACCAGGGCTTTGAACATGACGGAAAGACAGACAGCAAATCCCCCAACGCTTTCAAGAGGGGGATTGAGGGGTGGATGGGGGGTTATAAGGGGTGCTGAGGGGGAATTAGGGGTGTGGGGTGAAGAAAGGAAACAAGAAGAGCATTTATCATATGGCACACAGGCAGGAATGCCAATGGAAACCAATGGGAGGGCTGAGAAAAAGCACTTTATTTCTTTACACCAGTCTCTCTCTCTCTCTCTCTCTCTCTCTCTCTCTCTCTCTCTCTCTCTCTCTCTCTCTCTCTCTCTCTCTCTCTCTCTCTCTCTCTCTCTCTCTCTCTCTCTCTCTCTCTCTCTCTCTCTCTCTCTCTCTCTCTCTCTCTCTCTCTCTCTCTCTCTCTCTCTCTCTCTCTCTCTCTCTCTCTCTCTCCCCATCTCTCCCCATCTCTCTCCCTCTCTCACAGCTCCCAGTGTATCACCAGATGTGTATGTGGGGATCGTCTCAACCGCAGACTAAGTCTGCCTCTCCTTCCTCCTGACACCAAGTATGATGATCATCAAATATCCAATATCAAAGCGTCCAAGAAGAGATGTAATTTCTCTTTCATTCCTTTCCTACTCCTCCCCATGTCCTCACACCAGAACACACACACACCGTACCACCTCACACAAGATGGTTTTCATTACTTTTGCTGTGACTCAATCTAAACCAAGAGCACTCCTACTGATAGTAGTGGAAATTGGAAACCACTCTTTGTCAGAGACCAGAAATGAAGAGTAAAACACACTCCCAGAAAGGGAGGTGAAAATGATTACAGTTCTAGACTAGAGAGCATAAACAAGGTGGTAGAGGGAGAGAGAGCGAGAGAGAGAGATTGTTTATTTCACTTTTGTTTCTTGTCTATTTCACTTGCTTTGTCAATGTAAATATATGTTTCCCATGCCAATAAAGCCCTTTGAATAGAATTAAGAGAGAGAGAGAGAGAGAGAAAGAGAGAGAGAGAGAGAGAGAGAGAGAGAGAGCGAGAGAGAGAGAGAGAGCGAGAGAGAGAGAGAGAGCGACAGAGACAGACAGGCAGACAGAAAGCGAGGAAGGGAGGGAAGGAGATGGAGACAGACAGAGAAATAACAAAATTGAGAGAGGTAACGAGATGGAGGTGAAGAGGGAATGCTCTCCTTTGTCATCAATGGTAATTAGAGCTAGGTAAGAGTGGTGTTTATATGACAGTGGTCTGACAGGTAATCACTACTCTGTAGAGGCCCTATTGGCACAAGTATGGGATGACAGAGAGAACACCCCTTATTACCTTGTCTTTATCTTTTCATGTTTTCCTGTTTTGTACCATTCTGATGAATGTCCTATGGACTGAAATGTTGATGGGGTTTTTAAGCACAACATATTTTAGTTTAGTCTATCCAATAGAGAGAGAACTGAAGGCAGGTACAGATGTTGGATCTTAATTTGACCAGTTTCTCAAAGCACAAAAATAATCCTGCAGCAATAGGAAGATGTGAATTTAAGAAGCCTTTTTAAACCTCTAATACACTATACGTTTGCATTTCCTGCTGTGCAGGATCATTCCTGCAACAACAGGGTGATCAAATGAAGATCCAACATCTGTAGTGTAGTGGCGAGTAGTGTAGTGGTGTAGTGTACTGTTGTGTTCCCCAGCAGGGCTGGGCTCTGGGACACTGATTAGCACAGCAAACAGAATAGGCCTTGACACCCTGTTAAAGCAGGAAGAGTCACAGAACACACTCAACATGTAAGTAACTAACGTCAAATAGACCAGAACTGGAATTTTATATACTTTAGCTGTACTTTATAGAGCTCGCAATGGAACCAATAGAAATGTCCCAAAAGCACAAACCTGGCACTCAAGGCAGGCTAAAGCAAACACTCAATGTATTTGAAACATTTCAAATATATAGTATTTGAACTCAGGTTTGATAGAGAGAAACAGCTTTAAACGCTGAAGAGGGTGAGAGGAAGAGAGAGGTGGATGAAGTCAAAGGGGAAGTTCAAAAGGGAGGGCAGGAGAAGAGGACGTAAAAGGGAGGGCAGGAGAAGGGGACATAAAAAGGGAGGACAGGAGAAGGGGACGTAAAAAGGGAGGACAGGAGAAGGGGACGTAAAAAGGGAGGACAGGAGAAGGGGACGTAAAAGGGAGGACAGGAGAAGGGGACGTAAAAGGGAGGACAGGAGAAGAGGACGTTAAAGGGAGGACAGGAGAAGGGGACGTACAAAAGGGAGGACAGGAGAAGGGGACGTAAAAGGGAGGG
>NC_059226.1:22455801-22508301 GCF_020615455.1 Coregonus clupeaformis | reverse complement strand
CGAGACAGGCAAATCTTTTGCCTCCTAATAAACCCAGAGGCAGAGAGAGAGGACACCATTCAGCTCTATTCCTAAAGACGGGGGGAACTTGGAAGGAGGAGACAATGTTCCTCACACACAATATCCTGAATGTCTGCTGACTGGAGTCTCCCCCACCGGGATAGAGCCTCTCTCTCTCTCTCAGCTCCCTCCCTGGTCCGACACTGAAAAACTTCCCCACAAAACCGCCCGCGGCTGGCTCCAGGGTTCCCCCCTCCCTGCCCGTCCTTGTGTTGTGTGAAGAATGGTAGTTTATCCAAAGGAGTTTTGGAGGTCAGAAGGGGGACATGGAGGGCGACCACAAGAGAGGGCATTCTGAGAATAGCCGACACAAAACTGTCCCATCCCCAACCCTCTGTCCATCTTCTGCTCTCTCTCCACACCAATCCTCATAACCACTCTCACAGTGGGCTGTCAAGGAGACAGACAGACAAGCAAGCAGACAGGCCAGGTGAGGGCGAGACCACAGTGGAGGCCACTCAGTCATCATGACTCATGCCTGCCAGGCCCACTGAGAGCCACAGTGGACCACCTGTCAAATCAAATCAAATCACATTTTATTGGCCACATGCGCCGAATACAACCGGTGCAGACATTACAGTGAAATGCTTACTTGTCCCTCCTAGTCGCTTAGTCCTCTATGGAAAACGCTAGACCACTTCTGCAACTGCACCCCAGAGCCAATGTCCTGACACAAAATGTCCACCTATCCCTTTGAGAGCTGACTGGCCAGAACTGCTGTGCCAGGAAACTGGTGATGATATTTTTGTTATTACTCTGGCTAGCGGCTATCGTGGCGGTATCGCCAAAGCTGAAGCCCTGGCATGGTGCAGCAATGGAGGTTTGCCTGACAGCTGATAACCATGTCTCACCGGCCTGTGACCAGGCAAGATCAGCACGATGGATAGAGTACATAGACACTCTCATACACACACTGACACATACACACACACTGACATGACACACACACAAGATAAGCAAACACACACACATTCAAGAGATATTCAAGAACAGAATGTGCTCCTATGCTCTCCCTATTCGTTCCCAGCCATCCTACACCGCACAGTACTTTGCTTGCTTCCATTATACATAAACACACAGGGACCAGAAGCAGTAACAAGCTGAAGTGTAAATAGACCGGGAACACATCTCAACTGAAGTCAGCGGTGTCTCCTCTGAGGAGAAACAGAGGCAGGGTGTTTTTCAGACTACCATGACAAGGAGTGTTGGTTACCGTAAAATACTGCTAGAACACCACCCCCCCACCCAACACTCTCTCTCTCTCTCTCCCTCCCTCTCTCTCCCTCCCTCTCTGCCTGCTTCCAGGAACACATACAACGGAACACAGACAGAGAGTTGTGACAGTGGCCTGCCGGCCTGGGACATGCTGGACAGTCAAGACACACAGATGGCAACTGGGCTTTACAACCTGTTTACCATACACTGCTGCATTTCTATCTCTCTCTGTCTGTTTCTGTCTCTGTCGCCATATTTATCTCTCTCCCCTCTCTCTCTCTCCCATCTCTCTCTCTATTTCCCTCCCTCTCTCTCTCTCTCATCTCTCTCTCTTTCCCTCCCCCTCTCTCTCCTTCTCTCTCTCCCCTCTCTCTCTCTCCCATCTGTCTCTCTCTCTTTCCCTCCCTCTCTCTCTCCCATCTCCCCCCCCCCCCCTCTCTCTCTCTTCTGTCTCATTCCCCTCTCCCTCGTTCTCGCTCTCTGCTGGTGCTCCTTGATCTACCCTCCAGCTGCTGCCCTAGCTGTAGTCCTCTACCCTCCCTCCCTCCCTCCCTCCCTCCCTCCCTCCCTCCCTCTGTCTCTCCCTGCCTGGCACAGACACCCTGGACCCTCACCAACCAGGAGGTGTAGGGATGGAGGGAGGGAGGGAGGGAGAGGTGGAAGAGTGGGGGCTAAAAGGGAGTGTGGGAGTATACAATACATTTTGGGAGAAGGCCAAATGCCTGGTAGAGGGGGATGGAGAGATAGAGAGAGGGAGGGAAGGAAGGAGTGTTGAGGAAGACAACATGCCCTAAGCCCTCCCTTTGTATGTAATCAACATGCATGATTTACTGTACACTTACCCAAGTGAATGGGAGGAAAGAGTGTGTGTGTGTGAGTTTGTGTGTGTGTGTGTGTGTGTGTGTGTGTGTGTGTGTGTGCGTGCTTGGGGTGATTGTGTGTGTGTGTGTGTGTGTGCTTGGGGTGATTGTGTGTCTGTGTGTGTGTGTTATTGTGTGTGTGTGGGGTGTGATTGTGTGTGTGTGTGCGTGTGTGTGTGTGTATGTATGTGTGCATGCGTGCGTGTGTGAAGCGTGTGTTCCTCTTTCACCTTAACAGTGCGGTGGTGCCTGCGCGAGGGGTGGCAGCGCATGTTGCTGGTGTTGCAGCATCCCGTGCACCTCTTGACCTCCACGCACGGCGGCCATATCAGGAAGTTGGCGGCCGTGGGGTCCACCTGGCTGCGCGGGATCTCATAGATCACCGTCCGCGTTTTACACACCGCAGGCACCGCCTCCTCTGTAGAGCGAGAGAGAAAGAGAGGGAGAGAGAGAGAGAGAGAGAGAGAGAGAGAGAGAGAGAGAGAGAGAGAGAGAGAGAGAGAGAGAGAGAGAGAGAGAGAGAGAGAGAGAGAGAGAGAGAGAGAGAGAGAGAGAGAGAGAGAGAGAGAGAGAGAGAGAGAGAGAGAGAGAGAGAGAGAGAGAGAGAGAGAGCAAGAGAGAGAGAGAGAGAGAGAGAGCAAGAGAGAGAGAGAGAGAGAGAGCAAGAGAGAGAGAGACTTTAATTAAACTACGTAGTATAATTAAGTAATAAGGCCTGAGGGGGTGTGGTATATGGCCAACATACCACGGCTAAGGATTGTTCTTATGCACAACGCAACGCGGAGTGCCTGGATATAGCCCTTAGCCGTGGTATATTGGCCATATACCACAAACCCCTGAGGTGCCTTATTGCTATTATAAACTGGTTACAAACATAATTAGAGCAGTAAAAATAAATGTTTTGTCATACCTGTGGTATACAGTCTCATAAACCACGGCTTTCGGACAATCAGCAGTGCATTGGTTTTCTAACCATTGGAAGATACACTACTCTCAGAATGTATGCTATTCTTATCTTTTACCCCTACACACACTGAGATCTCTGAGCACACTAAAGTATGTCATCTACATCACTGATCACTGATTCAGGATCAGCTCCTAACCACATTCAAAACCTAACCAGCACTAAAGGCTGATCCATGACGATTCATAGAGGACAAGATGACAAATCCACATACAGATGTTTTATTCTTCTTATGACCTGAGGAGTTTTGGTAGTAACTCAGTGAGTGGAGATTCTAGAGAAAGACTGCTCCTTTGTTCCACTCTAATGCAGCTAGACTGGGCCAAACAGCCTTATGTCTGCATGTAGGGCTTATGATAAAGGACATGAATACTTAAACTATATCTGGAACGGAGCAAACGGAATGGCATCAAACACATGGAAACCATGTGTTTGATGTATTTGATACCTTTCCCCTTATTCCGCTCCAGCCATTAACACAAGGCCGTTCTGCCCAGTTAAGGTGCCACCAATCTCCTGTGACTGGCACATATATTAAAACAGCAGGCAAGGCATGACCAGCCATTCATTTGAGATGTGATGCTCTGAGAATCCTGCGGTATGCAACAGAAAGAGTAGAGTACTGAGTACAATATTCCACCATTATATTGTGCTGCTGCTGCGGCGTGTGCACAAAGTAAAGTGAGTGAGTGAGTGATTGTTTGGATGCCAAAAACATCTGCAGTACTACTCATCCTCTTGGTATGGTACATGACCTAACCAGGAAGAACCCATAGTTACAGGTTGTAACTAAGGCCCGGAGCCCTCTTGTGTGATGAGTACCTGAAGAGTTTGGCTTAATGGGCTAATGCAGTCGTATAGAAGACTCGGGTTCGAATCCCGTCCGTCACACATCCCTACAAGCTACACGCTATGCTCCTCTCTAGGCCTCTATCAGATATTGCACCGTGTGTCTCCCAAGTAATATAAGTCAAGGCCCGGCGAGTTGAGACATGAATACTGAATGCCTGGAATTTCCTCACTTAAGGATACATTTTTCTCCTCCCGACATGTGTCTTAGATCTACACGCCACAGCCAATCATAGGCTCCCCTAGACCGGTAACCCCTCCCTTTCCTCACCAGCGATAATCTCCCATGAATCCTAGGTTAACTGTTTGGTAGATAGATGTCTTGTCTTCGTTATAAGTCAGTAAACAAAACGTAACATCATATCCATTCATTGTCATGCCTTGGATCAAACATAGCCTGTATGTGTGAATCCTGTACTGTGTTGTAATGTCATGATGTGTGGCATTGTGTTGTGTTGCAGACCTACCGACGCTCCTCTTGCGTCGGCTGTGTATCTGTGAGCTCTTCAGGTCTGAATAGCCGTGCTGTTGGGAGTAGTTCTTCTGATGCTTCTGTATCGGCTTGGTCTCCTCGATGACCTCATTTTCCGCACCTCGTCGAAACAGAAGGAAGCCGTGTTAATGCAATGTCTCGACACACACAAACACACACACACACACACACATACACAGAGAAAGGAAGCTTACTCAACCAAGCAAGTTCAGCACAGTTTCACCACTCAAGACTACGTTAATGTCACTTTACAAGCCCACTAGAGCTTAATTGGAGGTGAATTACATTGTGGTAGGTGGCTAGTGTGGTCCTCACCAAAAGACTGCGTAATTGCCTCCATTGATGTTTTATGGAGCCTGCTTCTCCACAACAAACATTCCTAGTCACCGGCTTAATGAGTTAAATGAACCACCTTTATTGTCTTGGCAGACGGCTGATGATGTCATACCTCGACAGGAATCACCATCATCATCATTGTTCGGCTGCAAAACAGTTGACCACAAGCCTCCTCCAGTAGGGGTTACAGTAAACATGATATCGATAGTATGTTTCAAACCATGCCATAGATCTTCATGTAAACACAAAAACTAAATGGTTCTATATAGTGCCAAATAGGGTTCTTTGGCTTGTAACCACCATAGCGGATCCCTTTTTGGGGCTATACAGAGCCCTTTTTTATGGTTCTTTATAGAACCTTTATGGAGAATGGTTCTATAAAGAACCTTCATCAATCTTAAATGTTCTTTGTAGTACCGTTTGAAGAACCATACAGGTTTTTATTTTGGTTAGCCATATTATATTGTTTGAATTCCATAGGTGTTATTATTGTGGTAATTGACAAGTTGAATCAGGTGTGCTAGCCCTGGAACTGCTGGGACTCGCTGAGGAGAAAACTGACAACTGAGGTAGACAACAGTTCTCAATTGACATAAGGCCATATGTGAGTCTTTCACAAGGCACTGGCCATAGTCATATTTACAACGTAATGGCATAACACCACAGATTACATAAACTGGAATGACACTCACTCACAGTTGTACAAAATGAGCTGTGAGCATACCATGCACCAAAATATTCTAATGAGCCACCACCCTTAAATTTTAATTATCACTAAAAGAGAAACCCTTTTCTGAATTGCAAAGAACCATTGAAGGGCTCAATGGGTTCATTAAAGGCATTATGTTTCCACATAGAACCATCACCCTTCCCAAAGAACCCTTGAGGAACCCTCTTTTCTTAGTGTGTAATTACATGCTCAGTCTTATTCACCCATTACCAAAAACTGGGGGAGGAGGAGGGGGAGACTTTCACAGCAGGAATGCAGCGGCAACAGTTGAGTCACTTGTAATGTAAACCAAGGTGGTCGTTTCACAGGTGGTCATCAACCCCCATCAGCCAAGTAGTCTAATTAGTGGTTTTACATCACTATTTATGGGAAATGTTTACTTAAATGTTGACTTTCTGCCCATTTGGCAACTTTAGTGTACAATTACGTTGAGTGCAATTATGTTTAGTCATGGTGCCACAGTACAGTGCAGCGCTGTTAGCTAACTGAACGCTAACAGTTTACTGTAGCTAGCTCACCTTATTACAGTCATGGTGCCAAAGTACAGTGCAGCGCTGTTAGCTAACTGAACGCTAACAGTTTACTGTAGCTAGCTTTCTGAGACACTGTTTACAGAACAGGTGGGTCCTCTCTCTGGTAACCCACCTGTTCAAGGGACACAACCCAATACCTGTCCACATATACTGAACACACACACACAAACCCAAACACACACAAAACGGAAACCTAAACACACACACACACATCGGAACTCGACTCACTATGCTCATAACAACGTAAAGCCCAGAGTCAACCATTAGACAAAGCCTTCAGGTAAACACAAGGTCTTCACTTATCCAGCTCCTTTGTGCTATAGACGATCCCTCATTTGAAAGGCTTTTCTTCTCCTGTACAAGGTCTATATAAACCTCTGTTTGCTTATTTATTTACATGTGTATGCTGCTTTTTCGAGGCCTTGTCAAGCCTAAACATTGCCCAGGCAGCGGAAAGAGAGAGATAGTGGGACTTTGCGTCTCCTTGTCAGCTAGTCAGTCATTTACATTTGAGTCATTTAGCAGATACTCTTATCCAGAGCGACCACAGGAGCAATTAGGGTTAAGTGCCTTGCTCAATGGCACATCGACAGATTTTTTCACCTAGTCGGCTCTGGGATTTGAACCAGCGATCTTTCGCTTATAACCGCTAGGGTACCTACCATCCCAGTCAGACAGCTGTGACACAGAAAATATTTCCCTCCCTAGAGGAAGTGATTAGTGTTTACCTGCTCTGCTTGGGAGCTCTGTCTCCCTGCTGTTTAGCATAACACAAAACCTATAGGTATCACTGTGTCAAGTAGGTTCATGTACACTAAGGCACTCAAACACACATGCACGCACAAGCGGACACACACACATATGCACTCAGTCAGACACACACATATGCACGCATGGACACGCAGGACGTGCAAGCACACACTCAGACACACACTAACACACACACACGATCTGTCCTGTCTGCCCTTCTGTCAGTGAAACAGGTTGTGACAGCTGCCTGATGTCTCCACCTAACAACCTTTTAACGCTGTGGGTCACTGACAGAACTCCCAGCACGCTTCTCTCTCTATCTGTCTCTCTCTCTCTCACTCGCCCCTTAACCTTTCTCCGTTTACCCTTCCCTCTTCCTCCATCCTTCTTTCTCTTGCTCTCTCTCTCAATCCCTTGCGCTCTTCCTTTTTATCTCTCTACCCCCACCCCCCCTTAATTTCTCTCTATCTATTCTTCCCCTTTCTCTCTCTAGGCAGGGAGGGAGTGAAAGAGAGGGGGAGGGAGGGAGGGAGTGAAGGAGAGGGGGAGGAAGGGAGGGAGGGAGTGAAGGAGAGGGGGAGGAAGGGAGGGAGGGAAGGAAGGGAGGGGGGGAGGAAGGGGAGAGAGGGAGTGAAGGAGAGGGGGAGGAAGGGAGGGAGGGAAGGAAGGAGAGGGGGAGGAAGGGAGGGAGGGAAGGAAGGAGAGGGGGAGGAAGGGAGGGAGGGAAGGAAGGGAGGAGAGGGGGAGGAAGGGAGGGAGGGAAGGAAGGAGAGGGGGGAGGAAGGGAGGGGGGAAGGAAGGAGATGGGGAGGAAGGGAGGGAGGGAAGGGAGGAGACGGGGGAGGAAGGGAGGGAGGGAAGAAAGGAGAGGGAGGAAGAGAGGGAGGGAGGAAGGAGAGGGGGAGGAAGGGAGGGAGGGAGTGAAGGAGAGGGGGAGGAAGGGAGGGAGGGAAGGAAGGAGAGGGGGGAGGAAAGGAGGGAGGGAAGGAAGGAGAGGGGAGGAAGGGAGGGAGGGAAGGAAGGAGAGGGGGGAGGAAGGGAGGGAGGGAAGGAAGGAGAGGGGGGAGGAAGGGAGGGAGGGAAGGAAGGAGAGGGGGAGGAAGAGAGGGAGGGAAGGAAGGAGAGGGGGAGGAAGGGAGGGAGGGAAGGAAGGAGAGGGGGGGGAAGGGAGGAGGGAAGGAAGGAGAGGGGGAGGAAGGGAGGGAGGGAAGAAGGAAGACAAGCAGGGAGGGCGTCATGGCAATGGACACCGGGAGGAGACAGGCCTTGTCAGAGCGGCTGGCGAGAGAAAAGGAGACGCCATATAAAGGAGTCCTTTATGGACTAACTACTGCTTTTTTCAGCATCACAAAAGGACCTTTTTGTTGTTTTCCTTTCTACATGAAGAAAGCAGGCTGGGGGAGAAAGAGAGAGGGGGGAGGGAAATGGATAGACCGAGTGATTAGAGCGGGAGAGGGAGAGGGATAAACAGAGACAGGGGAGAAGAGAGAAAGAGATATGGATAGACAGAGACAGGGAGAAGAGAGAAAGAGATATGGATAGACAGAGAGAGGGAGAAGAGAGAAAGAGATATGGATAGACAGAGAGAGGGGAGAAGAGAGAAAGAGATATGGATAGACAGAGAGAGGGGAGAAGAGAGAAAGAGATATGGATAGACAGAGAGAGGGGAGAAGAGAGAAAGAGATATGGATAGACAGAGACGGGGGAGAAGAGAGAAAGAGATATGGATAGACAGAGACGGGGGAGAAGAGAGAAAGAGATATGGATAGACAGAGAGAGAGAGGCAAGCATGAAGACACAAGCAGACAGAATGAGCTAGAGGGAGAAAGAAAAAAGAAAGGAGAGTGAGAGGAAGAGAAAGAGAAAGACAGAAAAAAAGACAGACAGGGAGAGAGAGGGAGAGGAGGAGAGAGAGGGAGAGGAGGAGAGAGAGGGAGAGGGGGAGAGAGAGGGAGGGGGGAGAGAGAGGGAGAGAGGGAGAGGAGGAGAGAGAGGGAGAGGGGGAGAGAGAGGGAGAGGAGGAGAGAGAGGGAGAGGGGGAGAGAGAGGGAGAGGAGGAGAGAGAGGGAGAGGGGGGAGAGAGAGGGAGAGGGGGAGAGAGAGGGAGGGGGGAGAGAGAGGGAGAGAGAGGGAGAGGAGGAGAGAGAGGGAGAGGGGGAGAGAGAGGGAGAGGGGGAGAGAGAGGGAGAGGAGGAGAGAGAGGGAGAAGGGGAGAAAGAGGGAGAGGAGGAGAGAGAGGGAGAGGGGGAGAGAGAGGGAGAGGGGGGAGAGAGAGAGGGAGGAAGACATAACGCTACCTCTCTAGGGAGCCCCCCTCCTCCTCTTCCCTGTCTACTCCAGGTAAGGTGAAGGCTTGTAGGTAATGACACGCCTGCTGCCTGCAGCCTACAGCAGCCTCCTCCTCAGTCTCCGGCCATGAATCACACTGCCTCTGATGACTCCTAAATTACTGCCCCCATTAGTTAGGAGACTCCACTCACTCTCATCCCTCCTCTCTCTCTCTCTCTCTCTCTCAATTCAATTTGAAGGGCTTTATTGGCATGGGAAACGTGTGTTAACATTGCCAAAGCAAGTGAAGTAGATAGTAAACAAAAGTGAAATAAACAATAAATATTAACAGTAAACATTACACTCAGAAGTTTCAAAAGAATAAAGACATTTCAAATGTCATATTATGTATATATACAGTGTTGTAATAATGTGCAAATAGTTAAAGTACAAATGGGAAAATAAATAAACATAAATATGGGTTGTATTTACAATGGTGTTTGTTCTTCACTGGTTGCCCTTTTCTTGTGGCAACAGGTCACAAATCTTGCAGCTGTGATGGCACACTGTGGTTTTTCACCCAGTAGATAAGGGAGTTTATCAAAATTGGGTTTGTTTTCGAATTATTTGTGGATCGCTGTAATCTGAGGGAAATATGTGTCTCTAATATGGTCATACATTTGGCAGGAGGTTAGGAAGTGCAGCTCAGTTTCCACCTCATTTTGTGGGCAGTGTGCACATAGCCTGTCTTCTCTTGAGAGCCAAGCGGCGGCCTTTCTCAATAGCAAGGCTATGCTCACTGAGTCTGTACATTGTCAAAGCTTTCCTTAAGTTTGGGTCAGTCACGGTGGTCAGGTATTCTGCCACTGTGTACTCTCTGTTTAGGGCCAAATAGCATTCTAGTTTGCTCTGTTTTTTTTTTTGTTCTTTCCAATGTGTCAAGTAATTCTCTTTTTGTTTTCTCATGATTTGGTTGGGTCTAATTGTGTTGTTGTTGTTGTTGTTATTGTCCTGGGGCTGTGTGGGGTCTGTTTGTGTTTGTGAACAGAGCCCCAGGACAAGCTTACTTAGGGGACTCTTCTCCAAGTTTATCTCTCTGTAGGTGATGGCTTTGTTATGGAAGGTTTGGGAATCGCTTCCTTTTAAGTGGTTATAGAATTTAACAGCTCTTTTCTGGATTTTGATAAATAGCAGGTATTGGCCTAATTCTGCTCTGCATGCATTATTTGGTGTTTTACGTTGTACACGGAGGATGTTTTTGCACTCTGAGTAGGAATGCCGATCTAGAATCAGGTCCATCATGTCCATATAATCTTATTAAAAGGCAAAGACTGATCCTGGATCAGAACTCTGAGATGCTTTGAGAATACAAGCCCTGAACTGTTGCCAACTGTAGGTAAACAGGCAGGGCAGAGCTGTAGGTTCAGGTTGTTGTTGCACAACCTTTTCCCTGTAGAGTGAAGTGCAGCCAGGAATACAGGCTACAGATACTCCACCTATCCACATCAGGCCTCATGTCAAGAGTCAGGTTCCCCTTTCCGTCAGTCCTTCAGTAGAGAGAGATGAGAACAGACCAGACCAAGAGGCTGGGGAAGACGATAGGAGAGGGGGAGAGGAGACTGGCTCCAGGGGGGACAGGGGGGCGAGACTTCAACAGGTCATCTCAGCTGTCACCCTGTCTGAAGAGACAATCGCCTTGCTGACTGCTCCACACTGACACACACACACAAGCGCATACACACCAAAACACACACACATGCATGTTCACACACACACCCACAGACACAGACAATCACCCTCCCGTCCACCATGGGCCTCCTACATGCCCCTGAGGCTGCTCTCATCACTGCAGACTCAACACTGCAGACTCAACACTGCAGACTCTCCACACTGCAGACTCTCAACACTGCAGACTCTCATCACTGCAGACTCTCAACCCTGCAGACTCTCAACACTGCAGATTCTCAACAATGCAGACTCTCATCACTGCAGACTCTCAACACTGCAGACTCTCAACACTGCAGATTCTCAACACTGCAGACTCTCAACACTGCAGACTCTCAACACCGCAGATTCAACACCGCAGACTCTCAACACTGCAGACTCTCAACACTACATACTCTCAACACTGCAGACTCTCAACACTGCAGACTCTCAACACTGCAGACTCTCAACACTGCAGACTCTCAACACTGCAGACTCTCATCACTGTAGACTCTCAACACTGCAGACTCTCAACACTGCAGACTCTCAACACCGCAGATTCAACACCGCAGACTCTCAACACTGCAGACTCTCAACACTACAGACTCTCAACACTGCAGACTCTCAACACTGCAGACTCTCAACACTGCAGACTCTCAACACTGCAGACTCTCAACACCGCAGACTCTCAACACTGCAGACTCTCATCACTGCAGACTCTCAACACCGCAGACTCTCAACACTGCAGACTCTCATCACTGTAGACTCTCAACACTGCAGACTCTCATCACTGTAGACTCTCAACACTGCAGACTCTCAACACTGCAGACCCTCAACACCGCAGACTCTCAACACTGCAGACTCTCATCACTGTAGACTCTCAACACTGCAGACTCTCAACACTGCAGACTCTCAACACTGCAGACTCTCATCACTGCAGACCCTCATCACTGCAGACTCTCATCACTGTAGACTCATCACTGCAGACCCTCATCGCTGCAGACCCTCATCACTGCAGACTCTCAACACTGCAGACTCTCAACACTGCAGACAGACCCATATAAAACACACAACAAGACCAGATAAGCCCTGAAGGCCTCCTTCTAAATGACACTGACACATCCCTCCCTTCTTCCCAGGGCTCAACACAGTTGAAGAGGGTGAGAACTCCTGTCTCTACAAGGTATAGGAGCTTAAGAAGTGGCTGAGGGTTAAGGGTTTAGGATCCAATGGTTGCAACATATGCCATGGGACAAACAGACATAGATAACTGACAGTTATCTCTCTCTCTCTCTCTCTCTCTCTCTCTCTCTCACTCTCTCTTTATCTCTTTATCTCGCTGTCTCTTTATCTCTCTCTCTCTCTCTCTCTCTCTCTCGCTCTCTCTTTATCTCTTTCTATCTCTCTCTCTCTCTCTCGCTCTCTCTTTATCTCTCTCTATCTCTCTCTCTCCCTGTGTCTCTCTCTCTCTGTCTAACCCCCCTTCTTTACTTTCTGACAGGCAGGACCCAGTCCCTTGTACAGTCCCCCTCCCCAGTAACTAACTTTACTGTCCTGCCATTCACAACAAAAGCTCTGAAAATACACCTCTGGCTGGCATCTAAGGTCTTTTAATGGCCTTCCTGGCAGTCTATTGGCCCATCAGGCAGATGTATGTACTGTTAATAATAATCAGGCAGAGTACTACTGTTGAAGGGAGGCATTTTAATTCAATTATAAACACCTCTTCTCATGCTAAGGCTAGCTGCTAGCTGCTAGAACCAGCCCTCCTGATTCCTATTTCAGACTCCACTCTGTAGGCCTGGCTATATTCCACATGTGGTGTGTTTGTGTGTTGTGATAATCTAATGTAATGTTATTGCTATGTTGATCTGATGGGAGACACAATACAAGTTTAACCAATGGTGATTCAATAAAGTTAACTGAATTTGCCAATATTAAAATTTGGATCAAACAAACAGACAACATCAGTAATAACATACATGCAACTATGACTAATGATAAAATAACCAATGAGGTAGGCCTGTATCTGTACATCAATATAGGTGTGAGTGATGTAATGAACCCTGTATATAAGTAAAACCAATGAAAATCCCATTGGCTATTTAATTAGCTAATAAGAGCAATTTTTTATTGGAGCAATAGTACTAACATGAATCATATGATTAATAGTAATCATAGTTGGCATATGAGGGATCCCTTCCCTTACCAACACAGGTGTTTAAAGCCAATTATATAATTACCCATTTCCATCCACAAACCAGACTAGGGGAAAGCCCAGATTTGATATATGGCGGGTGGCCTGTGTAAATAGAGGCTCATGTGAACGCAAACAGCTTGTGCCAGCGCACCCTTGTAACCCAATCTCTCAGTTAAAAGACCCAGAGACAGACAGCTAGATTGCTCTCGACAAGAGACAACCACCTCCAAGGAACATGACTGCGGCAGAAAAGCGGTGCTCACTGCACCCTGCGCGCCGTATGCGCCTATCCGTTTACAGCCACCGTCCTGCGCGCCGCATGTCCCTATCCGTTTACAGCCACAGCCAGGGGTATGTGACACCCTACGTGCCATAAAGCCAGCATATTGCGGGTGACAATTGCTAAATAGAATCTGGGAAAATAAATACCGCAGTGAAAGTCCACCTTCTATGTCACATGTGTACACTCCAGAGTCGGACGCATCTTATCTCGCGCTGGTGTTTTCTTTATCAGTTCCCAAGTACGATGCGCTCCTTTCTGTTCCAGAAAACCTGGCCTTCATCCACCCTCCCTTCTCCTTCCCCCTGGCCTCGACTACAAATCCGGGAACATTTCCTCGGAACATTTCCTCCATGAGACCCTGACTAAACACGCTCCGTGTCCTTGTAGTTTGTTTGTTTTCAACTATCTAATTAAAATGACCCAAATTACTACATCGAATCCCCGCCAAATGTCTTCGGGCCGGGCAGCGGGGCACAGAGCCTTTACGCGCTAGGCGCCGAAAGCAGCTTGACCAGTCCATTCATTTCATAGCAACAGTTGTTGGAGAAGCATGCTGACTGGCTGCTGAGAGCCCAAGGTAAGTCTGATACGGAGAGCACCACAGACTTCAGCAACACCCACTCAGTGAAACAAGAGAATGACTAAAACATGTATTTGCTGGTGTTGAATCGGTAACACTAACCAATCGGATATGCCCAAATAATGCCCACTGCGTCTGTGCGACCTTCATATATTCGGTATCGTTCTTTCCCCTAGTTAGTTTTATGACACCGTTCTAAGTGACTTAGAAATACAAGTAAACACCTTTCTGGTATCGCCCAGTGCGATAGATTGGGGTTCGAGCAAAGTTCAGTGGAATGGAATCACAGTTCGTGTGGGTAAAAGTATCAAGAGGCAGAATTTACCTTCGGGGGAGTCTATCTCGGAGTCCAATAACCGCTGGAGGTCGCTGATGCTGTGGATTTCGCTGTGGGACAGTCTCTCTATCAACTCCTGTGGGACTTCCTTCACACACACACACACACAATCAAGACAAAACGATTAGAATGAAGATTAAAGACACATGTGGACTGTAAAAGGACGCATACATTGCGTCCTTATCTATATTTTATTATTGTCTTATTCATTCAGGTCAATGGAGAGGAAAAATGACGCAAAGGTGTGCCCATTACAGCATGCATATTCGGCTGTCTTGAGTCTTGTTCACAGGCGGTCCGCTACACTTGCACTTGTGACTTGTTGCGGATACTAGGTTTCTCTCTCAAGCTGGTAGGAGTGTTCGGCCTCACAGCGACAGAGCCTAGGCTATTTATATCTCCCAAGTGTGGTTCCCGTGAAAGCGTTTGGCTAGCTCAACCATAACATTGTCACAGTTGGCTCATGCTTAAACAGATTTGGAGCGAGTGCCAAAAATAAGTGAAATATGTTTCTTGGTGCAGTTACAATGTTTGTTTCTAAAAGCGCTCTATGCAACGTATTCAAATGGCAAGCAAGTGGCGGTGGTGCTGATATTGCAAAACATTGGTGTCGCCTTGGGGCTACAGGTTTCATTCTTGTTTGTTGGTTTTTTTGCCGATTCAATAGCTCAAAATTCCAATAGGCTTTTATGACTTAATATGCACAAAGTCAGCACAAAATGGTTAATGCACAACATTTTAAATATAAATAAAAGTAGGCCTAATGTGTTTGCATAATGAAAATAACGTGTATCCAAAATAGCGTAGGCCTATGTACTTTGTAACAAGTACGTTATTACTAAATTGTTAAGTCTATAAATCGTTGTGTCCCACAGCTTGTAAAACAACATGCAGCAATGTCGACTGCTGTGCAGCAAAGCCCCTTCTCCAGAACAAATGCGCGCTAAGGACAGCACCGGTACCCCGAAGTCCCTAGACTCCCCTCTACCCATACGCCCCCACACTCAACCCCCTCAACCCCGCAAAACGACCCCCGCGCCAGCCAGAGTGTGACAGCGCAAGAGAGAGGCATGCACTCTGCCTGACTGCAGCCTGCCACCATGGCTATTCCTATTCAACCCCGTAGAAAGTGGTTGCGAAAAGCCCTCATGTCTTTCATACCTCAGCAACAGCATTCAGCAGGTACGACGTACAGAGCAGGAAGTAGCAAAGTACGGGTCTCATCTCCCTTTAATTCCGATTTCCCCCAAAACAAGAAAAACGTCTCCTGCTGTAGGAGCCGCAAAGTCGCTCCTGCCCGCGGATGATCAAGAACCATCCCTTGGGGAGAGGAACGTGTGATTAGTCCTATTCAGTCGCTTGCAGTACAACTCCTAAACACTTGCTTGGGGAACTCTGCGGATATCTGAAGTGATTTGAAGTAGAGTAGTTGACTGTAATATTATTCACATTCGTGCGCGTCTGCCGCTCCGAGCCCTCTCTCCGTGACAGAAGTAGGACGGACAAAAGGACATGACTGGCTCCTTAGACCAGTTGAGCAGTAAGGCAATCCCAACAGAAGACCTTGACAATCATTGCACTTGTTATCGACCCCCCAAGAACGAATAATTTGTTTAGTCTTCTTCAGAGTTTGAAAACATGTGCAACAGTTCCCCTTGTTCTCAGATATTTCGAGTTCTATGCCCACATTTGATTATTTATACGATTAATATTAATAACCATGAAATGTCAGTATTTCAACAAAAAAAAAGTGCGTCTTTTTGAAATGGTACAATCCCAGGTTTAGTTCCCGTAATGAAAACCAAAAATAGAGCAGCGGAAATAGCTCTGTAAAAAGTTGTCCGTGTGTTCTATCCAGTGAGTGCTTAGCTTGCAGTGGGGAATAGAGAGCTCGACAGGTCCGTCTCTGTGTTGGACTTTGGAGTGAATAAAGTCTCGAGCGCACCCGAGCTGCTGAATATAGAGAGCTCGAGTGGGAGCCGTGTGAGCCGCGTGCCCGATGCGCCTCCCCTCGCGCTCCGGTGGTGCTCTCGCATCAATTCACCAGGCCAGGGAGCTGATTGGTTGGCGGATGATTTAAGAATATACCCTCCTCCACCTCCCAACCCTACCCCCACCCATGACGTCACCTACAAAAAACACACGCAAAGGCTATTTAATGTATTGATTTAGCTACATATTAACTAACTAAATCTAAAAGGAAGTATTGAACATAATTTTAAAAAATATATATTTAATGGTGATGTAGATGATAAAGCCCATGCCTTTGACCATCACCAATCTTCCTTATGACACACAGAGTAAACCAACTGTTACAACAGGTCTTAATGGTGTCATGCATGAATGATCCATTTAACAAACTTTTATCCAAGCCTATGTCACTCAAATCATCAAAAATAAAATGTTATTTGTCACATGCTTCGTAAAAAACAGATGTAGACTTAATAATAATAATATTGTCTATTATTGACAGTAAGATCATCAGTTTAAAGGCCCAGTGTTTTATATATATTTCCACACGATGAGGTTGGAATGATACTGTGAAATTGTGAAAATTATGATAATGCCCTTTTAGTGTAGGAGCTGTTTGAAATTTCAGCCTGTTTTGGTGGGAGGGAGTTTTGGCCTGCCTGGTTACATCACCAGGCGGTAAATTAGTTAATAGACCAATAAGAAAGAGAGTTCCAAACAAAGGTAATTTTCAGTTTTCCCCTCTCCACTCAAACCACTCCCAGATAGTCCTAGCAAAATTCTTGCTTTGCTCTTTGCTAAGAAGCAATTGTGTTGTGGGGGGACCATTTTAATTGAAAACAATCACAGTAAGGTACTTAATTGTTACCCAGAAATGATTTGATATTTAGATAAAACGTCTGCATTGGACCTTTAAACAAGAGGAGGAACCCACAACCCACTGTCTGGTTAACAAGAGACTGACTGGTCTAAACTTGCTCAGAGGAAGTCACCATTAGACTCTAGAGTAGAGGGGTGTATTTGGGAGGTCCTAGCTGGAAAAGCCCCTGGGGCCATGGTTAAAGTCTCAGGACCTACAGGACTGGACACACCACCGCTGGCCAGAGGTGACCATCAACACACAGGGTGGCCTCGGCCTCAATGCTCGTATCAGAGAACAACTTCCCTATAGCCTGAAACACAAACAATATCACTCACCCTATTGTTTCACTTTACAAGGTAAATAAACAGGGTGGCCCTTATGATCACAACTTCTCTCCAGCCTGAAATCCAAACTAAATATCTCTCTTGTTTCACATCACTGACTCAAGTGAAATTGTGGCCCCCAATTTCACTATAGATTGCATCACAGCAAAAGGCTTTTGATATCAGAGCAACTTTCTGAGCCTGGAATATAAACCTAATATCGCAACCTAATATTTCACCTGAATAAGTGAAGTGAAAACAGAGGGACAAAAATAGAAATGGAGAAAAAGTGAAATGGGGCAATATTCAGTTTGGATTCCAAACTACAACCTTCTTGCATTCATACTATTTGACCTGCAGTTGTTAAACTCTAGGTTACTACAGTAACATAGTTATTTCTCTGCCGTGTGCAGCACATTTACCCCATAATATTTGTCATGGCAGTGGTTGCTCATCCCCCCATAGCTTTCTATTGGATAAGCAGGCCCAGAGAGATGGAGAGATGGTGGGTCCTGGTATATGACTAATGACTGATGAGCAGGTTCCTTATATAGCCCCCATGTGGTCGCCAACGGTCATACACGGTCATCTCTATTACGTCACAGGTCAGAATGATTCCTGACCTGCACATTCAGTGAGATGAGTTGGTGGGGAGTAGAGGTGGGGAGTAGAGGTGGGGAGTAGAGGAGGGGAGTAGAGGTAGGGGAGTAGAGGTGGGGAGTAGAGGTGGGGAGTAGAGGTGGGGATTGGGGGGAAACTGAGAGGTTAGAGGAGAAGAGAGAGGAGGAGAGGGGGATCATCACAGAACAGATTAGGGGAGTAGAAAAATAATAAGGGGGAATGGAGAGATGAGGAGAGGAACGGAAAGGAGAAGAGGGGAGTAGAAAGAAGTTTGGGGGGCAGCTGGCAGGTCTCTCCTCTCTCTCTCTCTCTCTCTCTCTCTCTCTCTCTCTCTCTCTCTCTCTCTCTCTCTCTCTCTCTCTCTCTCTCTCTCTCTCTCTCTCTCTCTCTCTCTCTCTCTCTCCTTCACTCTCCCCCTCCACGGGCTATTAAACAACATGTTTACTGGCAACTGAGGTCTGTGTACCTAACAACATCAACCCCAATAAATAGTTTTATGGAAGTTGGCTGCACAGTAAACCTGTGGCCATAAAGACGTGGCTGAGGAGAAGACATGTTCTCTGAGTAAGGAGATGACTCCTGTTTCTCCCCGGGCCACACATAGGGGAGGAGGGAAGAGGGAGTGGGAATAGGAAAGAATTCCTGGTCCGGAAAGTAGTGGATGTGGTGGATACAAGTCTGTCTGACCTGGGAGTGTGGAGAAGAGCAGAGACATATAATTACTATAGAACATCCACCAATTGACTTAAATGGGAATGTCCGTTCTGTCTGTCAGTCTGACCTGTGGATGTGGAGGAGAGCAGAGAAATAGAATGACAAGTCAATGTTGTTGACTCAGTGATGGATGGACCTCTTGGCCGTGGTCTATTTAACAGTAGACTTTGTAACAAACACACTATCTTGACTAGAAGACAATCTTCCTCAGCTCAGTTTATCTAATACTCTCAACCACCTAGAACTGAACCCAAGATTCTCACACTATAGACGTGTCAAAGAAGACACAACCGATAGAAGACAGGAATGCTATCTGTAGACACCCAATGTAATCCCCACAGACGTCACAACACACTAGTGGTATAAATACCACTAAGTTCAACCATCCATGTCTATGTAGTAGACAAGCATTCTCAAAGCAATTGACCCTTGGATATTTGCTGTTATCTGCAGTGCTTTAATGTAGAAATGTCAGGCATTTTACAGTGTAGCAACACAGACATTTTGATGTTTCAACAAAGAAGAATGCAGGCAGAAGAGCAAACATCCTGTATCAGACACATCATATGGAGCTGGGTCATGTTCATTAGGCACCAAACGGAACATAACGTACTGAAACAGGTATAGGGACTACCTGGAGTTGTCCCAATAAGAAATGCTTGTTTTTGTTTTGCCCTAATGAACACGACCCTGGTGTCTCCCTCCCTACCATTATCTCACTGTGTGATTCATGAGCTAGACCAGAGGATCACAGTGGTGGGATATACAGTACTCTATCTCATCCTTCCATCTCCCTGGGCTAAACCCACCCTGAACCAAAGCTCTAACCACCACATCAGTCTGTGTCTATGATGATAAAGCAGATACCGTTAGTGGTTATTGTTTTGACATATGAAGACGGCTTTGTGTACCATTTAACGTTAAACACACCACTGTATAATGCTATAGTCCTATTAGACACCTAGGACCACACCTGAGGGATTACTCATAGCTAGGTAGATGATTCAGCTGAGTTTGCCTGAGCAAAGGTACATTCCAGACTTAGGTGTTATACTGTATAAGGAATGGACTTAGAAACTACGTGAGTATACCTGGCTTATTATCATAATACCAGGTTACCCTTAGCACTTCTTAATCTCTCAGCTGGCATGGCAAGTGTCTCTATTCAACTCGCTCTCTCACACACACCCATACGCACACACACACACACAACCTCCCCCTCTGTCCCTCCATCCCTCCCTCAATCACTCTTCTTGCATTAATTAGTTCACTCACCTGGCCCGCACGTACTGAATAGGAGCGATGGAGCAGTAGAGAGGGACAGGAGGTTGGAGTGATTTACTGTGCCATGCACCCTACCAGGCAAAGCCAAACACACACACAAACACACACAACACACACAACACACACACACACACAACACACAAATGCACACACCAGGCAAAGCCAAACGCATGCAGCTGGCCATTTATTAGGACATTTATGGGTAACTGGTCTCCCATTCTCTCCTAGTTACATAATAACCTGAGCGGGGTGCTCTTACGGGCTCCTCTGTTCCTGTATAACCCCCAGGGACACCAGGTGAGGGGGTTTGTTACTGGGGGCAAGGTGCCTGGAGTTCCACCTCTGCGATGCACAGACCACTTAGCCCAACACACACACACACGCATTTAGACACACACACACAAGAACACATCCTCTCCCCACAAACACCTGTTCTGTTGTTGAGCCGAACCCACAGTCCCCCCTGTGTCTCCTTGCCAGGGTTAGGGTGAGGTTGGTGGTTTGTGGTCAAGGTACGGGTACAGGTTCACCGATATGCCACACTGCTGCCTTTCTATAGCTGCTAAATTTACACATGTACTTTCATTATTAAGTCCAGCTTAGTGATGACGGTGTCTTGGACTTGTAAAGCTCCAACCCTGTTAGCCTGTGGTCTTCTCTTGTCATAACTCTCCCACTTCCTTTCCACAGACTGCCCTCTGATGCAAACGATGCAAGAGATCGGCAACGGCTAGAAATAAGGACGTCTGTGTGTACAAAATGAAATAACAGTGAAAGAATGGAGAGAAATGTGGAAGGAACGAAGGAATGTGTGTGTATGCTTGGCCATTGTCCTTTGTGTCCGGTTCCAGTTTGTGTGTGTATGTGTGTATGTGTGTGTGTGTGTATGTGTGTGTGTGTGTGTGTGTGTGTGTATGTGTGTGTGTGTGTGTATGTGTGTATGTGTAGTGTGTGTGTGTGTGTGTGTGTGTGTGTGTGTGTGTGTGTGTGTGTATGTGTATGTGTGTGTGTGTGTGTGTGTGTGTGTATGTGTGTGTGTGTGTGTGTGTGTGTATGTGTGTGTGTGTGTATGTGTGTGTGTGTGTGTGTGTGTGTATGTGTGTGTGTGTGTGTGTGTGTGTGTGTGTGTGTATGTGTGTGTGTGTGTGTATGTGTGTGTGTGTGTGTGTGTGTGTGTGTGTGTGTGTGTATGTGTGTGTGTGTGTGTGTGTGTGTGTGTGTGTGTGTGTGTGTGTGTGTGTGTGTGTGTGTGTGTGTGTGTGTGTGTGTGTGTGTGTGTGTGTGTGTGTGTGTGTGTGTGTGTGTGTGTGTGTGCTTGACCTCAGTCCGTTGTGTCCAGTTCCAGTGTGGGTTTCAGTCATGTGTTCCAGTGCTCTTGGTTGACCCCTGCTGCTGGAGCAGAGGAGGGAGCGCTGACCACAGTGGCTGACCACAACACTGGGTGGGAACTGGGAAGCAGCAGACACCAACCTCAGCTGACCAGAGCTGAGCAGTGGGAATCACACACACACATACACGCGCACGCGCACACACACACACACACACACACACACACACACACACACACACACACACACACACACTGTTACGGATACAGGTATCCTGTGTTTTTGTGTGTTTCTACTCTTTCTGCCCTAATCACAGGTGTCCTGTATGTTCCTGATTGGTGGTCGTTGAGGTGTCTGCTGATTGGACCAATCAGTGAACATTCCTGTTAATTGCACCACCTGTTATTCGTTTGTTCAATCACACATCCCATTTTATAAAAACCAGACTTGTGTTTGTTGCAAGAGAGAGACTTTTTGCCATATGTGAGTATGGACACGGTGGTGTCCTGTGTGTTGTGTACTCGCTAGTTGATGATTACCCTGTTTAGTAGCTTTGTGTGTTTTTTGGGAAAGGGGGGTTTAAGCTAGATGCCCTTGGGCGTACATTACCCGTAGGAAGAAATCTGTCTATAAACACCAGTTAGACCTGAGCGGACCACCCACTGTATTTTTTGTATGGTAGCAGTAGCCTAGCGGTTCTTCAGGCAGGCTAGATCAGTTTAGGGGGTTTTACACTATTGTTTCATTTCTTGGGTCCTGCTCAGCCCTTTTTCCCAAACCCTTACCGTGTGTTCATAAATAAACACTTTGTGTTTGACGGTAGTTCATGGTAGTTGTGTCTTATTTGTTCTCACTATTCCATGCCACACTTATAATTTACATGAATTTATGTTACGGGTCTCATGTCCATCCACCCTAGATGTTTAGAGCCACGGGGTTCGTAACATAAAGTGGGGGTTCATCCGGGATCCTATCTATCCCATGCTACTCATGTAAATTAGTTAGTGTCTGGTTCAGTGTTGAGCTTAGCAGCTGTAACTACCTGTTTTTTGTGTGTTCAGTAGTCGACGGCTCGTGTTGCTAGTAGGATGGCTACTTTTGAGTTGGAGGCACTTTTGGAAAACCCTACATTAGGAGGTTTTGAGAAGTGTCGTAGAGTGGATCTACAGGCTTTGGCTGACCACTTTCTGTGTACCCATACCCGAGGGTATAGTGAAAGCAATTAATACAGGCACGGCACACACACACACACACACACACACACACACACACACACACACACACACACACACACACACACACACACACACACACACACACACACACACACACACACACACACACACACACACACACACACACACACACACACACACACACTCAGACAGACATGCAGCCAGCCAGTCAGGCTAGGACAAGCCCTAAAATGCAGTTCCCAGTTCCCCCCTTGGTGGGTCTCACACCCTAAAACACTACCTCTTTATTCACTGGCTGGCTAAAAAAACACAGTCACACACACAAGAAACAGGGGGACTTCCAGCATAGAAGAAACAGAGAGAAACAGAGGGGCTTGAGACATAGCAGTGTAATTGCTTGTGCTCTGTTGTCTATCAAGCCCTGACCTTTTCAACATGTGTGTGGCTGTGTAGAGACTGCTGGGAACCGGATCAGAGGAAGACAGGGGTCTCGGATCTCCCCTCTACACCGTGGTGGTCTGTCCCCCCTAACCATGGGAACTCCCCCACAGGGAGAGTCCACATGCTGTGTGGAGGGGGTGTGGGGATTGGAGAAACATGGGGATGTCTGCAAACCCACAAATCACACAGAGAAGGTTGGATGGAAACCAGATGTTTGATGTGTTTGAGACCATTCCATTTATTACGTTCCAGCCCTTACTATAAGCCCGTCCTCCCCATTTAAAGTACCACCAGCCACCACTGGAATCACACTATGGTTGTTGGTTAGGCACAGCAGAGAGAGATCAGTGAGGGAGCAGGTTGGAGAGGTCTGGATGGTGTTCAGACTCCAAAGGAGGTACGATCTGAACTCGTCCAATAAGAAACTTTCGTTTTCATTGACTGTTGCAAAACGTTTTGCTACCGTGTGCCCTTATGAACAGGACGAGGCTGGATGAGGCTTGAACATTCTGTGTCGCTGGTCCCAGAGGATCCAAGCCAACTTAAGATCCATTTGTAACTTGTATTTTGGTGTAAATCATGCGTTGATGTCAAGCATGGGAGATTTACATGAAAATGTAGCGCTTTCAAGTTAGAATGTAGTCCCAGAGAGTCCTAGAATGATAACATAGAGACAGGGAGGGCCGTACATGAAAAGAGGTGTCTAGAGAGCATGCAAACTGTCATACATTCAAACTGTTTGGAATAAGATGTGGAGTTGTGTGGTTAGGGAGGAGGGTGGGAGGCAACAATGTTGTGGACTGGGGTTAATCAGAGGCAGATTTGGGGGTTGCGGGTGAGAGAGGGACCCAGCAAATAATTCCTGGATACCTCTCCAGGAAGGGAACAGCTGTCCTCAGAAATGTATTAGAAATGTATTAGAATGTATTAGGTCCCTATAAGCCAATAATGACTCCTCCAATTGGCATGCCAGGTGGGGCTTTCACTTCATTTACTTATTTTCACTTATTCTTCTTCTCCTCCTCCTTCCAATCCTTCTGGTCCTTAGTTCCAGGCTACAGTCCTAATGGTGTTGGTGTGCTGGGGAGGATTAAGGCAGGATTTCCCCATGCCTCACTGGAGATCTGCTAGGCAGGCAGGGACTGACAGGACAGCACCACAGAGAGTGGAGGACAGGAGGGGGAGGAGAGGAGAGGAGAGGGGAGGAGAGGAGAAGAGAGGGGATTAGAGGAAATGAAGGGGAAGGAGAGGAGAGGTTGGAGAAGAAGAGGGGGGGGTAGAGGAAATTAGGGGGGAGAGGAGGGGGAAGGAGAAGGAGAGGAGAGAGAGGAGGGGAGAGGAGAGGAGAGGAGAGGAGAGGAGAGGAGAGGAGAGGAGAGGAGAGGAGAGGAGAGGAGAGGAGAGGAGAGGAGAGGAGATGGAGGAGAGGATGAGGATGAGGAGTGGAGAGGAGGGGGAGCAGAGGGGAAGGGGGAGGAGAGGAGGGGGAGGGAGAGCTCTGTGGACTGATTCCTTATAGGATTTAAAGGTGACCTATACTAGTTGATTCACAGTGGTACACAGCCATATTGTTTCCTGAAGTAGAAGGGATTCTTTCTCTAGTATACATATTGTGCTGCTGGAGGAGGAGGAGAGGTGGAGGAGAGGATGGTGAGGAGGAGGAGGAGGAGGAGAGGATGGAGAGGAGGAGGAGGAGGAGAGGATGGAGGAGAGGATGGTGAGGAGGAGGAGGAGGAGGAGGAGGAGGAGAGGATGGAGATGAGGAGGAGAGGATGGTGAGGAGGAGGAGGAGGAGAGGATGGTGAGGAGGAGGAGGAGGAGGAGGAGGAGAGGATGGAGATGAGGAGGAGAGGAGGAGGAGGAGTAGAGGATGGTGAAGAGGAGGTGGAGGAGGAGTAGAGGATGGTGAGGAGGAGGAGGAAAGGATGGTGAGGAGGAGGAGGAAATGAGGAGGAAGAGGAGGAGGAGAGGAGGAGGAGAGGAAGAGGAGGACAGGAGGAGATGAGGAGGAGGGGATGGTGAGGATAAGGAGGAGGAGGAGGAGTAGAGGATGGTGAGGAGGAGGAGGAAAGGATGGTGAGGAGGAGGAGGAAAGGAGGAGGAAGAGGAGGAGGAGAGGAGGAGAGGAAGAGGAGGACAGGAGGAGATGAGGAGGAGGGGATGGTGAGGAGGAGGAGGAGGAGGAGGAGGAGGAGTAGATAATGGTGAGGAGGAGGAGGAAAGGATGGTGAGGAGGAGGAGGAAAGGAGGAGGAAGAGGAGGAGGAGAGTAGGAGGAGAGGAAGAGGAGGACAGGAGGAGATGAGGAGGAGGGGATGGTGAGGAGGAGGAGGAGGAGGAGGAGGAGGAGTAGAGGATGGTGAGGAGGAGGAGGAAAGGATGGTGAGGAGGAGGAGGAAAGGAGGAGGAAGAGGAGGAGGAGAGGAGGAGAGGAAGAGGAGGACAGGAGGAGATGAGTAGGAGGGGATGGTGAGGAGGAGGAGGAGGAGGAGGAAGAGTAGAGGATGGTGAGGAGGAGGAGGAAAGGATGGTGAGGAGGAGGAGGAAAGGAGGAGGAAGAGGAGGAGTAGAGGAGGAGGAGAGGAAGAGGAGGTCAGGAGGAGATGAGGAGGAGGGGATGGTGAGGAGGAGGAGGAGGAGGAGGAGGAGGAGGAAGAGAGGAGGAGGAGAGGATGGTGAAGAGGAGGAGAGGATGGTGAGGAGGAGGAGGATTAAAGGTGACCACCTATACCATCAACCCCCATAATATTTCCTCAAGTCCCGTCGAAAGGGATTATTTCTGTAATATACAGCTTGTGCTGCTGGGTCGTAGTCATTAGGGCAAGACGTAGCAAAGCATTTCACAACTGAAAATTAAACAAGTGTTTCTTAATGGACAAGTTCAGTTAGTCCCTCCCTGTTTCAGACCGTTTTCTCCCATTTGCTGTCTAATAAATATGGCCCTGGACTTTAAGTTTTCCCTCCCTGAACCATTTTAAGATATACCCAGGGTTGGGTAGGTTACTTTCCAGGCACGTGCACAGATAGGGCTCTTCTGGTGTAGAGCACATGCCCCTTTGTGGTGTAAATTTTTCATCATTGTTGTTCGGAACCCACTCCCCGCAAGTCGACTTCAAGTTCGCCACCTCCCACCGCATCCGTTGGTTGCGCCTGTTGATCTGCCCTGTACGAAGCTTGCGCGCACCCGGTTGCGCCTTATTTCCCAGTCTGCCCTGTATGGAGATTGCATGACATGCATGGCTTGAGAGATGCAGTCACCGGTCGAGTGTGTGTAGCTAGCTACCTAGTTTAAATATCAACAGTACTGCTACAGAAGCATAACATTTGATTAACACTTGATGGCACTTGATTTAGCCTACATCAGCATCAATATTGGGTCTGATTGGCTGATACTGCAGCAGAGAGAAGCAGAAAGACAGAGAGGTAAAAGACAATCACTAAAAGAAATCAAGCTAGCTAACTGTAACTAGCTTGCTTACAATTTGTGATGATGAGTGAGTGTGTTGTTGCAGAAATAAATAGGCCTTTGTCTACTTCGCTGAGGAATTTGGTACTGTATGTTATGAATTTGGTACTGTATGTTATGAATTTGGTAATATATGTTATGAATTTGGTACTGTATGTTATGAATTTGGTAATATATGTTATGAATTTGGTACTGTATGTTATGAATTTGGTACTGTATGTTATGAATTTGGTACTGTATGTTATGAATTTGGTACTGTATGTTATGAATTTCGAGATAAGAATGAAAGTAAATGAAAGTACAAAAAAAAAATCAAGCAGAGGGTGCCTTTTTTTCATTTTCTGCACATGCCCCCTGAAAGGTCTGTGCTCTGCCCTGTAACTTTCTAAATGTAATCCGTTACAGTTACTAGTTACCTGTCAAAAATTGTAATCAGGAACGTAACTTCTGGATTACCCAAACTCCATAACGTAATCAGATTACTTTCGGATTACTTTTTTGGGGGGATTACTTTCCCTTTAAGAGGCATTAGAAGAAGACAAAAAGGATCCATCAAACACATTTGGAGTGTCATCATAGTGGTCTCTGACTTGTGGTCAGACTCACTCAGGTGAAAGAAACATAAACTTGCTCCTTTTATTTTTTTCAATACTGAATTGAATGAGAAAACAGATAGGTGTTATAATGTATTTTTCTTTCTGAATTGAAATGTAATCCAATAAATCATCATCTAGTTTTCAAAAGTATCTGTAATCCGATTACAATATCTTTGCTGGTAACGTAACTGATTACAGTTACAGTTTTTTTGTAATCAGATTATACTGTTTGTAATCAGTTACTCCCCAACCCTGGCTATACCACACCTGACGAAACCATGGAAGCACTTTACCTCAGAGTGAGAACCACCCTACACAGTTTACGGGCCATAACGTGACGGTGTGTTTTCGCATGCATCGTGGTAGCGATTAACTCTGTTTAATGTGATTCCCCCCTGCGGCCATTAGCCTTCGCTCCTCTGGAAGCAGTATGGCTACGGCTGCCTTTAAAAAAATAATTAGACCAACTTTGGCTTCTTTTATTGTTGTTTATTATGGGAGCCGTAAAGAGGTGGGGAACGGGGAAGTGAGTTGGGATGGGGGGTATGCGTGCCTGAGAGAGAGGTGAGGTAGACCCCCCTCTACCTTTTTATGTACCCCTCCACTGGCAAGCTTCTCATCTGGAGTTTAGTGCACAATGGTGCTGGCAGGAGGTGGGAGTCCCAAATAGGTAATGATGATGAGGTTGACTGGGGGAAGGGTGGACTCACTGTGTGTGTGTGTAATATGTTATATGGAAACACACAACCTAAGCCCCACACACAAACACACCAGTAGGAATAATGTCCTGGTACTTATCTCTCCTCTTTCTCTCTCCCCTCTCCTTCCCCTCCTCTCCCAAATCTCCCCTCCCTCCCTCTCTCCTAACTCCTTTCCTCTCCTCCTCTCAACTCCTCTCCTCCTCTCTACTCTTCTCCCCCTCCGCCCCTCTCCCTCATTCTTCCTCTCTGTTCCTCTCTCCCACAGATCTCAAAGTGTCAAAACCTCAAGAAATCAAAACAAACTGATTAACAACAGGAAGTGAAGAGAGTTGCTCCATTATGGGCTTAGAAAGAAGAATGCTGCTCTCTGGTTACAGCTCTCACTCAAATCCACACATTCCACCAGGGTTTAAAGGGGGGAGACGGGACTAGTTCCACCCCCCCATCCAACCCCCCCCCAAACTCAGCCGAAGGGGCATTGACCAGGATATCAGGTGGGATCCTGGGAGTCCCAGGGGAAAAGAAGGGGATAGGAGGGGGTATGGAGATGTCTGGGGTGGACTGACAATCAGGGAACCAACAGACAGCCCACTGTCATGTGACGTAGAACACCTGCACTTAGCTAGGACTATACCATAGACAGTTCATGGCTGTCAGTTCAATAGGCAAGGGATTTCTCCATAGGAATGCAATTCTATTTTCTAGACCCTATGAGTGACCATGTAGATATAGTTAATATAGTATATGCCATTTAGCCAACGCTTTTATCCAAAGCGACTTACAGTCATGCGTGCGTACATTTTTGCGTACGGGTGGTCCCGGAAATCAAACCCACTATCCTGGCGCTGTAAGCACCATGCCCTACCAACTGAGCTACGTATAGCCTAGTTGGTATAGTATAGCCTATAGTTGGTTGAACATCTAGGGACTATATCCACTAAAGTGTTCCTGACCAGAGTCTTTTTAGGACTGCTTAATGTGATGGGTGAGTTGAAGGAGTCAGGCGCAGGAGGGTAAATCACAGAATAACAGGATTTATTACGGAAAACAGAGTTACGCAGTAATGCGTCAAAACAGTCCAGTGCGCAAAACAGGCGCACTGGAACTAACAAGGCACACAGGGAAAATAACCCAGCAATACAAAATACAAGGAGCTCTACCAAGCTTCACTATCCTCACAATAAACAATCACACACAAAGACAAGGGGGCAGAGGGAACACTTATACAGGTACTGATGAGGGGATATGAACCAGGTGTGTGTAATGAACAAGAAAAAACCAATGGAATGATGAGATGAGGAGCGGCAGTGGCTAGAAGGCTGGTGACAACGAACGCCGAAGCCTGCCTGAACAAGGAGAGGAGGCAGCTTCGGAGGGAGTCGTGACAGTACCCCCCCCCCACCCTTGACGAGCAGCTCCAGCAGCGCGCCGACACCGGCCTCGGGGATGGCCAGGAGGACGTGGAGCAGGGCGAGACAGATGGCGACGGTGGAAATCCCGCAATAGGGAGGGATCGAGGATATCCCTCACCGGAACACAGCACCGCTCCTCCGGACCGTACCCCTCCCACTCCACGAGGTACTGAAGGCCCCCCACCCAACGCCTCGAATCCAGGATGGAACAGACGGAGTACGCCGGGGCCCCCTCGATGTCCCGAGAGGCGGAGGAACCTCCCGCACCTCAGACTCCTGGAGCGGACCAGCAACCACCGGCCTGAGGAGAGACACATGGAACGAGGGGATAATACGGTAATCTGGAGGGAGTAATATCCTATATGTAACCTCGTTTATCCTCCTCAGGACTTTGAACGGCCCCACAAACCGCAGGCTCAGCTTCCGGCAGGGCAGGCGCAGGGGCAGATTCCGGGTCGAGAGCCAGACCCGATCACCCAGTACCAAGACCGGGTCCTCACTGCGGTTGCAGTCAGCATTGGCCTTCTGGCGAAGCACGGCAAGCTGGAGGTGGACGTGACCAGCGTTCCATGTCTCCTCCGCGCGTCGAAACCAGTCATCCACCGCAGGAGCTTCGGTCTGGATCTGATGCCACGGTGCCAGAACTGGCTGATAACCTAAAACACATTGAAAGGGCGATATGTTAGTGGAGGAGTGGTGAAGAGAGTTCTGGGCATATTCTGCCTATGGCAAGAACACTGACCACTCCCCCGGCCGGTCCTGGCAGTAGGACCGTAGGAACCTACCCACATCCTGATTCACCCGTTCTACCTGCCCTTTACTCTCAGGGTGAAAACCAGAGGTCAGGCTGACCGAGACCCCCAAACGTTCCATGAACGCCTTCCAGACCCTGGATGTAAACTGGGGACCCCGGTCAGACACTATGTCCTCTGGCACCCCGTAGAGCCGGAAGACGTGAGTAAACAGGGCCTCCGCTGAACAGAACCCTCAGGTTACTGAAGGCCCTGTCAGCCTCAGCAGACCAGCGGAGCCGGGACGGCCCACCCTTCAACAGAGATGTGTTGGGAGCTGCGACCTTGCCAGAGCCCCAGATAAACCTCCGATAGTAGTTGGCAAAGCCAATAAAGTACTGCACCTCCTTAACCGTGGTTGGAGTCGGCCAATTACGCACAGCTGAAATGCAATGTCCCTCCATCTCCACACCTGAGGTGGTAATGCGGTATCCGAGGAAGGAGACGGACTGTTGGAAAAACAGACACTTTTCTGCCTTGGCATAAAGGTCATGTTCCAACAGTCGTGGTAATTTGGTCGCCTGCGTTTTGGAAAACGCGAGCGCCAAATTGAGGTATTCGGGGGGAATGCACACGGTGGAGGTAATGTCTGGACTTTCCACAGTGGCACGGAAACACCTACCCTGACACTCTCTCGACCACCCTGTGAGAACCCTCTGCGGCCATGAAAAGGTGGGGTTGTGTAGTGCTAACCAGGGAAGACCTAACACAACAGGGAAATCAGGAGACTCAATAATCAAAAAAGTGACTTGCTCTCTATGGGTCACGTGCATAACCATAGTGACTGGTGCTGTAACTTACCTAACGATCCCGGACCCTAGTGGTCGACTGTCAAGTGCTCTGATGGGGAGTGGAATGGATAGGGGAACCAATGTAATGCCTAGTCTATGTGCAAATGACCTGTCCATGTTCCCAGCTGCGCCTGAATCGACCAGCGCCTTACACTGGGGAACTACCGTGTAATCAGGAAAGTGGACGTGTAGGGTACAGTGCGCAGCAGAGGGCTCTGAAGGAGTGTGGGTGTTCGATACCTGGAGTGACGCGAGAGTGCCCTGCCTGCCGCCTCCAGACCCAAAAGAACGCCGACGACAGCGTGCAGGACGTCCTCTCGTAGATGGCACCGGAAGTGGTCGATGAGGGCCCGCTCGTTCCACCCGGACCCAGCCGCTAGAGTCCAAAACCCCAGGGCGAAGTCCTGCGCGGTCCTCGTCCCCTGCTTCAGGTGGACCAGCCGCTTGCCCGCCTCTCTACCTTCGGGCGGGTGATCGAAGACGGCCCGAAAGAGGTGAGCAAACTCCCCGTAGTTGTCCAACGCGGCTCCTCCTTCACTCCAGACTGCGTTGGCCCACTCCAGGACTTTCCCAGAGAGGCAGGAGACGAGGGCGGACACCTTCTCCCACTCCGATGGAGCCGGGCTGATGTTCGAATAGTACAACTCCAGTTGTAGGAGGAATCCCTGGCAGAGAGCAGCTGTCCCGTCGAAATCCCGTAGTCGGGAGGCAGGTAGCTTAGTGGTTAAGAGCGTTGTGCCAGTAACCGAAAGGTCGCTGGTTCTAATCCCCGAGCCAACTAGGTGAAAAATCTGTCGATGTGCCCTTGAGCAAGGCACTTAACCCTACTTGCTCCTGTAAGTCGCTCTGGATAAGAGCGTCTGCTAAATGACTAAAATGTAAAAATGTAAATATATGGATACCTCTGGATGCTGGGGTGTGGGTGGCTGGATCCAGTCGGCCAGCTGGTCACAAAAGATCGGGTCCTCTCCTCTCCAAGCGTTGGACGACCTGGAGAACCCGATCCATCGCTTCTCCCAAGCTGGCTAGCATCGCTGAATGCTCCCGGACCCGTGCCACGACTCCAGGCATGTGCTCCTCTCCTGCTGAATCCATGGTGGGTGTGTGATTCTCACTACACCCGTGAGACTGTCCACTACAGTCCCCGTGTTCATGCACATTGCACTGTATGTGGGCAGGAATGTGCAGAGTCATGTGAATCCAGCATAGGGCATTGGGAACACTTCAGAATGATGACCTAATTTTCCTGCCTCAAAGAAGAGGCCTTGTCTTGCTCTCTCTCTCTCTCTCTCTCTCTCTCAATCTAACTCTCTCTCCAGCTCTCCCTCACTCAATCTCTCTCTCTCTCCATCTCTCTCTCTCTATTTTCTCTAGATGACAGAGGGGGGTGGTTGGGTTCAATTTGGTCCTGCACACACGCACCCAAGCACACACACACACTAACACACACATCCCAGTGTTGAACATGCAGAACATGTGAATTATTTACTTGTCGTCAAGCAGGAAATGAGGAACGATAACAAGCTTGGGAAAGAAAGAGAGAAAAACAAACAGATGCTATCTTTCTTCTTTTTCATCTCACTCATTCCAATGTTTTAGATGTTAGTCATCGTCAGGGGACTCAAGTTTTCAAGTGAAGTTTCCAAGACATGATAGCCTCTCTACTGTCTCTCATTTCTACAGACACTACAATCTGATACCAGACCAGGTCATAAAGTCTTCAGCTGTATAGAGACCATCTATACAGACACTACAATCTGATTTCAGACCAGGTCATGAAGTCCTCAGCTGTACAGAGACCATTTGCATCATACTGTCATCCGCCCACCCTTTTAAACATGCATTAGAACTACCAACTCAATCCCACATTCACTCTGGGACCGACCGTCATCTCAAACCAACCGCTGAGCTGGAAGTGGACTGCTGAACTGAACCTTGTGGTTGATCTCCTGACCTGGTCTCCTGACCTAGTCTGGTCTTTGGCTTTCCATCTGCACCAACCGGCCCAGATGGACCCCCCCATCCCTAAACTCCTCCCAATCCCATCAGCCAATCCAATGGTCAATCACCTGTGACCCCTGCTTGGGTGTGGAACTCTGACCCCGTCAGGTCAGGATTTCTTTTAAAAAATGAATAAGAGTATGGGAACTAGGCGGCGATGTCCGAAGTCCGGCCAGGCTAAGCTCATCCCTGGGCTGGGAGTGGGATTGGCCTGGCGGGTCACTAACATGGTAACCCACCTCAGCCTTTAGAGCCAGACCAGCTGGACGACCGTATCAAAGGACTGGTCATTAGCAGAGACGGTTGGGGGTTAATTTCTTACAAGGGGCTGTGGGTCTCTCTAGCCCCATTTCCCACTTCCTCATCTGGGGTCTCTAGCTCCAGGTCCCCCTCCCTTCTCTGGGTCGTGGCGGTGAATCTGCTGGCAGGCATTTTAATTAGCCTGGGTCTTCCAGACAAGGGGCAGAGGGGAGCAGGGGATGACTGCTATGGGAAAAAAGTACTGGAGGAGAGGAGGACTAGAAACAAAAGAGAGTGAGAGAGAAAGAGAGGGGGTCCTTGGGTCGCAGGCCCGGGGGCTGTGTTCACTAGTCTGTGCCAGAGCTAAAACTGAGCTACCAAATAAAACATCTTCTCACGAGACAAGGATGCGGTGTCTGATTTAAGAGATGCAACGACTAGACATCTGCACACACACACACACACACACACACACACACACACACACACACACACACAAACACAAACGGAAGTGCACGCAAGTGCACACACACACACACACACACACACTCACCCAGTCTCTTATCTTGGTTATATAAAGTTATATAAAACTGACTTTGGAAGGATGCAGTGAAGTGGTCATCTTACAGATTACAGGGAAATGTGTTCCCACACTTTAGGATGCTTTTTAGTCATTCAGTTTTTGTCATTCTTTTGTTTTTATCGTATGTTTGTTGGGTAGTAAATATTTCATATTCATTGTTTTTTATTCGTTTTTTTCCTGTGAAGCACATTGTGTTGTCTAAAATGTGCAGTATAAATAAAGCTTGATTTGATTTGATCAGTCAAACCATTAATAGTGTCAGTCAGATCTGATCTGGGAGCTGCTTTAGTCTCACCCTCTTCAGCACTAAGCAATGGTGCACCAATACTATGCCTTACATAATGCTGTAGCTGTTGGAACCTGACACAAAGTCTTGACCTATACAGTGGGGGAAAAAAGTATTTAGTCAGCCACCAATTGTGCAAGTTCTCCCACTTAAAAAGATGAGAGAGGCCTGTAATTTTCATCATAGGTACATGTCAACTATGACAGACAAAATGAGGAAAAAAAATCCAGAAAATCACATTGTAGGATTTTTTATGAAATTATTTGCAAATTATTGTGGAAAATAAGTATTTGGTCAATAACAAAAGTTTCTCAATACTTTGTTATATACCCTTTGTTGGCAATGACACAGGTCAAACGTTTTCTGTAAGTCTTCACAAGGTTTTCACACACTGTTGCTGGTATTTTGGCCCATTCCTCCATGCAGATCTCCTCTAGAGCAGTGATGTTTTGGGGCTGTCGCTGGGCAACACGGACTTTCACCTCCCTCCAAAGATTTTCTATGGGGTTGAGATCTGGAGACTGGCTAGGCCACTCCAGGACCTTGAAATGCTTCTTACGAAGCCACTCCTTCGTTGCCCAGGCGGTGTGTTTGGGATCATTGTCATGCTGAAAGACCCAGCCACGTTTCATCTTCAATGCCCTTGCTGATGGAAGGAGGTTTTCACTCAAAATCTCACGATACATGGCCCCATTCATTCTTTCCTTTACACGGATCAGTCGTCCTGGTCCCTTTGCAGAAAAACAGCCCCAAAGCATGATGTTTCCACCCCCATGCTTCACAGTAGGTATGGTGTTCTTTGGATGCAACTCATCATTCTTTGTCCTCCAAACACGACGAGTTGAGTTTTTACCAAAAAGTTATATTTTGGTTTCATCTGACCATATGACATTCTCCCAATCCTCTTCTGGATCATCCAAATGCACTCTAGCAAACTTCAGACGGGCCTGGACATGTACTGGCTTAAGCAGGGGGACACGTCTGGCACTGCAGGATTTGAGTCCCTGGCGGCGTAGTGTGTTACTGATGGTAGGCTTTGTTACTTTGGTCCCAGCTCTCTGCAGGTCATTCACTAGGTCCCCCCGTGTGGTTCTGGGATTTTTGCTCACCGTTCTTGTGATCATTTTGACCCCACGGGGTGAGATCTTGCGTGGAGCCCCAGATCGAGGGAGATTATCAGTGGTCTTGTATGTCTTCCATTTCCTAATAATTGCTCCCACAGTTGATTTCTTCAAACCAAGCTGCTTACCTATTGCAGATTCAGTCTTCCCAGCCTGGTGCAGGTCTACAATTTTGTTTCTGGTGTCCTTTGACAGCTCTTTGGTCTTGGCCATAGTGGAGTTTGGAGTGTGACTGTTTGAGGTTGGACAGGTGTCTTTTATACTGATAACAAGTTCAAACAGGTGCCATTAATACAGGTAACGAGTGGAGGACAGAGGAGCCTCTTAAAGAAGAAGTTACAGGTCTGTGAGAGCCAGAAATCTTGCTTGTTTGTAGGTGACCAAATACTTATTTTCCACCATAATTTGCAAATAAATTCATAAAAAATCCTACAATGTGATTTTCTGGAGAAAAAAATGCTCAATTTGTCTGTCATAGTTGAAGTGTACCTATGATGAAAATTACAGGCCTCTCTCATCTTTTTAAGTGGGAGAACTTGCACAATTGGTGGCTGACTAAATACTTTTTCCCCACTGTAAGTGCTGATATACTGTACTGTAGGAACAGTTTTGACATTTAGATCATCATACATACTATTACAGTGGGGAGAACAAGTATTTGATACACTGCCGATTTTGCAGGTTTTCCTACTTACAAAGCATGTAGAGGTCTGTAATTCTTATCATAGGTACACTTCAACTGTGAGAGACGGAATCTAAAACAAAAATCCAGAAAATCACATTGTATGATTTTTAAGTAATTAATTAGCATTTTATTGCATGACATAAGTATTTGATCACCTACCAACCAGTAAGAATTCCGGCTATCACAGACCTGTTAGTTTTTCTTTAAGAAGCCCTCCTGTTCTCCACTCATTACATGTATTAACTGCACCTGTTTGAACTCGTTACCTGTATAAAAGACACCTGTCCATACACTCAATCAAACAGACTCCAACCTCTCCACAATGGCCAAGACCAGAGAGCTGTGTAAGGACATCAGGGATACAATTGTAGACCTGCACAAGGCTAGGATGGGCTACAGGACAATAGGCAAGCAGCTTGGTGAGAAGGCAACAACTGTTGGCGCAATTATTAGAAAATGGAAGAAGTTCAAGATGACGGTCAATCACCCTCGGTCTGGGGCTCCATGCAAGATCTCACCTCGTGGGGCATCAATGATCATGAGGAAGGTGAGGGATCAGCCCAGAACTACAAGGCAGGACCTGGTCAATGACCTGAAGAGAGCTGGGACCACAGTCTCAAAGAAAACCATTAGTAACACACTATGCCGTCATGGATTAAAATCCTGCAGCGCACGCAAGGTCCCCCTGCTCAAGCCAGCGCATGTCCAGGCCCGTCTGAAGTTTGCCAATGACCATCTGGATGATCCAGAGGAGGAATGGGAGAAGGTCATGTGGTCTGATGAGACAAAAATAGAGCGAGGAAGAAGAAGGATGAGTACAACCCCAAGAACACCATCCCAACCGTGAAGCATGGAGGTGGAAACATCATTCTTTGGGGATGCTTTTCTGCAAAGGGGACAGGACGACTGCATCGTATTGAGGGGAGGATGGATGGGGCCATGTATTGCGAGATCTTGGCCAACAACCTCCTTCCCTCAGTAAGAGCATTAAAGATGGGTCGTGGCTGGGTCTTCCAGCATGAAAACCGAAACACACAGCCAGGGCAACTAAGGAGTGGCTCCGTAAGAAGCATCTCAAGGTCCTGGAGTGGCCTAGCCAGTCTCCAGACCTGAACCCAATAGAAAATCTTTGGAGGGAGCTGAAAGTCCGTATTGCCCAGCGACAGTCCCGAAACCTGAAGGATCTGGAGAAGGTCTGTATGGAGGAGTGGGCCAAAATCCCTGCTGCAGTGTGTGCAAACCTGGTCAAGACCTACAGGAAACGTATGATCTCTGTAATTGCAAACAATGGTTTCTGTACCAAATATTAAGTTCTGCTTTTCTGATGTATCAAATACTTATGTCATGCAATAAAATGCAAATTAATTACTTAAAAATCATACAATATGATTTTCTGGATTTTTGTCTCTCACAGTTGAAGTGTACCTATGATAAAATCGGCAGTGTATCAAATACTTGTTCTCCCCACTGTACATGGACAGGGAGGACCTGGTTCTAGATCAGCAATCCTACTCTGAGGCGCTTTATGAATACGGGCCAAGAGCTATAGTTTGATATTTCCAAAGCTCTCTCCTTCCCTCTCTCTCCTCCTTCAGCCCACTTGTTTATGTGACCGACAAGTGCCATTGGAGTCCCGGGCCGAGTCCCTCCCCATTCACAGGCACAAATATGCCCCAGTGTGGGAATGCCACAGTGAGCCCTGGGTCCATAGTGGTCCATAGTGGTCTATAGTGTTCCATAGTGGTTCATAGTGGTCCATAGTGGTCTATAGTGGCCCATAGTGGTCCATGGGAGGGGAACAGGAAGAGAGATGGAAGGAAGGAGGAGGAAGAGAAAGAAAGAGGGAGAGAGACAGAGAGAGAGAGAGAGAGAGAGAGAGAGAGAGATATATAGAGAGAGAGAGAGAGAGAGAGCGAGAGAGAGAGAGAGAGAGAGAGAGAGAGAGAGAGAGAGAGAGAGAGAGAGAGAGAGAGAGAGACCGACAGAGACAGAGAGAGAGACAGAGAAATACAACCCATATTTATGTTTATTTATTTTCCCATTTGTACTTTAACTATTTGCACATTGCTACAACACCGTATATATACATAATATGACATTTGAAATGTCTTTATTCTTTTGGAACTTCTGAGTGTAATGTTTACTGTTAATATGTATTGTTTATTTCACTTTTGTTTACTATCTACTTCACTTGCTTTGGCAATGTTAACATACGTTTCCCATGCCAATAAAGCCCTTAAATTGAATTGAATTGAGACAGAGAGAGTGAGAGAGAGAGTTGGTCTGCCAGAGAGGGAAGGTGGTCATCGGTTGGGGGTGGCAATCTGGCAGGAATGTTTAATGATTCAAATCCCCTTTTCTACTTCCCTCTCTCCTTTTCTCCTTCCCACTCTCCTTCTCTCCTTCCCTCTCTCCTTTTCTCCTTCCTTCTCTCATTTTCTCCTTCCCTCTCTCCCTTTCTCCTTCCCTCTCTCCTTTTCTCCTTCCCTCTCTCCTTTTCTCCTTCCCTCTCTCCTTTTCTCCTTCCCTCGTCCCCGGGAGGGTTCTTTCACATGCTAAACGGGAACGAGTGAGTGAGGAGGGGCGGGGAGGAGCAGGGACAGCTAAAAGTCAGCACAGCACCCCTCGTCCGTGTTCCCTAGATGTACAACATAACATATACTTGCCTTGGCTGTTAAACAACATGGAAAACAAAACACACTTTCACAAGGGGGCCTGGGTTCTCCATATAACGCTCTCATTCCCGCGAGAATCAGGGGAAATTGGTTCATTTCTTTCACTCATTCTTCCATGTCAAATGTAACATGCCCAGAACTTTCTAATGATACCTGGGTTAAAGCTACATGTACAGTATTTCACAAAAGTGAGTACACCCCTCACATTTTTGTAAATATTTGAGTATATCTTTTCATGTGACAACACTGAAGAAATGACACTTTGCTACAATGTGAAGTAGTGAGTGTACAGCTTGTATAACAGTGTAAATTTGCTGTCCCCTCAAAATAACTCAACACACAGCCATTAATGTCTAAACCGCTGGCAACAAAAGTGAGTACACCCCTAAGTGAAAATGTCCAAATTGGGCCCAAAATTTTGTGTGGCCACCATCATTTTCCAGCACTGCCTTAACCCTCTTGGGCATGGAGTTCACCAGAGCTTCACAGGTTGCCACTGGAGTCCTCTTCCACACCTCCATGACGACATCACGGAGCTGGTGAATGTTAGAGACCTTGCACTCCTCCACCTTCCATTTGAGGATGCCCCTCAGATGCTCAATAGGGTTTAGGTCTGGAGACATGCTTGGCCAGTCCATCATCTTTACCCTCAGCTTCTTTAGCAAGGGAGTGGTCGTCTTGGAGGTGTGTTTGGGGTCGTTATCATGTTGGAATACTGCCCTGCGGCCCAGTCTCCGAAGGGAGGGGATCATGCTCTGCTTCAGTATGTCACAGTACATGTTGGCATTCATGGTTCCCTCAATGAACTGTAGCTCCCCAGTGCCGGCAGCACTCATGCAGCCCCAGATCATGACACTCCCACCACCATGCTTGACTGTAGGCAAGACACACTTGTCTTTGTACTCCTCACCTGGTTGCCGCCACACACGCTTGACACCATCTGAACCAAATAAGTGTATTTTGGTCTCATCAGACCACAGGACATGGTTCCAGTAATCCATGTCCTTAGTCTGCTTGTCTTCAGCAAACTGTTTGCGGGCTTTCTTCTGCATCATCTTTAGAAGAGGCTTCCTTCTGGGACGACAGCCATGCAGACCAATTTGATGCAGTGTGCGGCGTATGGTCTGAGCACTGACAGGCTGACCCCCCACCCCTTCAACCTCTGCAGCAATGCTGGCAGCACTCATACGTCTATTTCCCAAAGACAACCTCTGGATATGACGCTGAGCACGTGCACTCAACTTCTTTGGTCGACCATGGCGAGGCCTGTTCTGAGTGGAACGTGTCCTGTTAAACCGCTGTATGGTCTTGGCCACCGTGCTGCAGCTCAGTTTCAGGATCTTGGCAATCTTCTTATAGCCCAGGCCATCTTTATGTAGAGCAACACTTTCAGATCCTCAGAGAGTTCTTTGCCATGAGGTGCCATGTTGAACTTCCAGTGACCAGTATGAGGGAGTGTGAGAGCGATGACACCAAATTTAACACACCTGCTCCCCATTCAAACCTGAGACCTTGTAACACTAACGAGTCACATGACACCGGGGAGGGAAAATGGCTAATTGGGCCCAATTTGGACATTTTCACTTAGGGGTGTACTCACTTTTGTTGCCAGCGGGTTAGACATTAATGGCTGTGTGTTGAGTTATTTTGAGGGGACAGCAAATTTAGTTATACAAGCCGTACACTCACTACTTTACATTGTAGCAAAGTGTCTGTAGCTCCTCCAGTGACAGGCATGAGGCAAGAGGTCTTGATTTGAATACAGGGCTTTAATGCTGGTCAACCCGTGAGAACTGGTTTAAAGAAAGAAAAAATACATTAACAAAATAATGCCATATGCATGTCTCACACATCTGGCGTTATAATCAAGCTCATACAGCTAGACACTTTATGTGTATTTTACACCAAAAAATGACGCACGTAAACACAAACACCCTCATAGCAAAATAAATAGTCAACAAACCTCATTGCTGCTTATCGCACAGAGGTGCTAAACATCCTTTTAAATGTCCTTTATCTTCTTCTGTATACTTTCTTTGTAAGTATGCACTTAAACACGATAACAGTGGAAAAATAATTCGCTTTTGGCGGTAAAGTTTCCTCGGTGCGTCGCTAAAGGCGCTCGGGTGACAACACTCGGGCGGAACCAATAATTAGTTCCGTCTTGCTGTAAACTTACAATTCAGAAGAAATTAAATAATAAAAAGTGCAAATACATGAACTAAACTGGCGACAGAGGCAGTTACACTCCCACCAAATCACAAGTGATTTCTTAAAACTTGGAGACAAACCTACTGCATGAATAAATAAAATGAAACTCTGTCCTAATAAACAACTAATAAACTGTGTGTGAGTGTATGATAGAACCATCAGTCTGCTTCTAGCAATGTAACTGTTTTCTGAATGGGTCTCTCCAGGTAAACAGGTTTGGCTGTACGCTTTCCTCTTCCATCCAGGGAGGAGTCACTGATGAGTAACTTGAGTCTCCTCACTCTTTCATCACTTCCAGGATAGACCTCGATGACTCTTGCTAGCTTCCATTGGTTTCGTGGTGTGGCAGCATCTTGTAACAGAACAATGTCACCGACCTTTGCATTTCTGCGATCTTTGGTCCACTTCTGTCTGTGTTGGAGATTCAGGAGATACTCCTTTTTCCATCGTACCCAAAAGTTGTTGGTTAAGAGTTGAACTCTGCGCCATCTTTTGCGGAGGTAGAGATCCTCCTTGACAAACTTTCCAGGAGGAGGGAGAATGATTGTGGATTTCATGGTCAAGATGTGGTTTGGTGTCAAGGGCTCTGGACTGGTAGAATCGTTCAGATGATCAGTGGTTAGAGGTCTGCTATTCACAACCGCCATAACCTCATATAGAAATGTTCGTAGGGAAGAGGAGTCAAGTTGTCTGGACGACTGTTCTAGAATGGACGCCAGGACACTTCTGATAGTGCGGATTTGTCTTTCCCAGACTCCACCCATATGACTTGAGGCAGGGGTGTTCATGATGAACTCGCAGCCCAAATCTTTGAGCTCTTCTTGATCCATCTCTTTCAGTGCTTCAATGAACTCACGCCTTGCTCCGACAAAGTTTGTCCCTTGATCACACCTTATCTGCCTTACTGATCCACGAATGGCGATGAATGAACGCAGAGCATTGATAAAGGCATCTGAGGTCAAGTCATCAAGTGCTTCAATGTGAACTCCTCTTGAACACATGCAGGTGAGCAACAGCCCATAACGCTTTAGCTCCTTTCTTCCTTCCTTAATGTGAAATGGTCCGAAGCAGTCCATTCCACAGTAAGTGAATGGAGCAGTTGTTTCCATCCGCTCTTCTGGAAGGTCTGCCATCCTTTGTTGCTCTGTGCATCTTCGGAACCTTCTGCAACTTGTGCACTTGTGAATATGGGATGAAACAAGCTTGCTGCAACCCAGGATCCATATGCCATTGGATCGGAGTTCATTTATAGTCATTCCTCGACCTTGATGGTACACTCTCTCATGATAGTGCTTGACGAGCAATGCAGAAACATGACCGTCTCTAGGACGTACTGCTGGATGCCTCACATGTGGATGTAGGGCAGCATTAGCTAAGCGGCCTCCTACTCTGATTACACCTTGATCATCCAGGAACGGACATAGTTTGTGCAACTGGTTGGCTTTGTCTTTGACCTTTGTCTCCTTATGATGTCTAAGGCGTTGAATTTCTTGAGAGAGAGTTGCTTCCTGGACCATCTTGATTATGGTCAGCTCCGCCTCTTTCCTTTCCTCCAAGTTCGAGGCCTCACAGGACTTTGGCTTGAGACCTTTGATTTCCTTAGCACGGCGCTTGAGTCTGGCAACAGCCTTCACCATTCTTGCCCAGTCTGAGAACTTGTGTAGACGATCTAAAATTGTTTTTGCTTCTTCTGCCTGAGTGTCATGAACCTGAGCTTTCTTGACCTCTGGGTCACTGCTCTCGATCTCTCCCACCATGACAACTCCAGTTGGTAGCTCTTTTTGCCAAAGAAGGTCTGGACCTGTGAACCAGTTAGAAGCTGTGAGTTGTTCTGCTGTGACACCCCTTGAGGCGTGGTCAGCTGGGTCATCTTCTGAAGCCCTTTCTACAAAATCAGATTCCAACACCTTGATGACGTCTGTTGGAAGGACTACTTCTTTGATCTGTGTTCTACAGACATAGTGCACTTCGTTTGGGAGATTTGGAAGAACTGATGTCACTTGCTTCACAATGACTTGATGGCTTATTCCAAAGGCATCTCCAAAGTCAAGACATGGGTTGCCATAGCCGACTACACTCCAACCCAAGTCTGTTCTCTGAGCAAAGGGCTCATTTTCTTCTCCAGCAACCACTTGTCTTGGTACAAGAGCTTGAGGACAGTTGTAGCCAATTAGTAGGCCGATGTCACAGCTCTGCAGAGGAGCAATTTCATCTGCAATGTGCTCAAGATGAGACCATGCCTTGGCAGTCTCTGGTGTGGGAATATGATCTCTGTTTGCCTGTTTGCAGGGATGAATTCTCTTGAGTAAGTTACTGGCAGGTAGATTATCTTATCGGAGTAGAATCCTCTTATTTGTAGATCAGTCAGCCTTCTGCTAGGCACCACTGTATTTCTTGAAGCCATTGTGGAGAGCTTTAACTGGACTGGTTCATTTTTAGTGTGAAGCATCTTTGCTGTCTCTTCAAGGATGAAGGTCGTGTCACTCTGTGTATCGAGAAGAGCGTACACAAGGACTTCATGATTTGGCTTACTTGTAGTGGACAACCACACAGGAATGACTGAGGATGTATGGGTGCCTTTAACATTCTGGATAACTCTGTTAGATGTTACCTTGCGTGGTGGTTTTGTCACCCTCTCTTGTGAACGATCTGTCGTTCCTTCTCTTGACTTGTCACTCTCCATTTCTCCATCAGTCCTTGTTGACATTCCTCTTTCTTTGCTGCGATTATCGTGTAGGCAGGTTGGATGTCCTTTCTCACAAGTATCACAGATCCTTCTATTTTCACACTCCTTTGAGCGATGGCCAGGCTTCAGACAGCCAAAGCACCACTTCATCCCTTGAACAAACTTGACTCGCTCAGAGATGGTTTTATTCATAAATTTCCAACACTTGTGTAGACTGTGACCTGACTTCTCACAAAAAACACAGCTTGTGGAGAAAGCTTTTTCATCTGAGTTAGTTGCTAGTACCTTTGCTCCGAGAGCTCTGTTCTTTAAAACCTTGATCTGCTCACCTTCAGCAGGTTTCAGAGCATGGAGAGATGTTATTGGGTTATTTGCAATCTTAGCTTCACGTGTGAGAAACTTTACAAACTGCTGGAAGCTTGGGAATGTGTGACTTTCTTCCTCCACTTCTATGACCTTTCTGTTCCATCTCGAGGTCAGCCAGTCTGGAAGCTTTGCAAGTAACTTCTGGTTCTCATTGCAGTCATTAAGTACTTCGAGGCCTCTGATCTGAGTCATAGCAGCCTCACAGCTCCGAAGAAAATCAGCAAACTCTTGAAGTTCGATACTGCCTTTGGAGCTTATCTTGGGCCATGCCTCCAGCTTATCTCTGAATGCTTTGGCTATGAGGAATGGATTTCCATATCTTTCCTCGAGAATCCTCCATGCTGCGTGATAGGCTGACTCTGAACCAACCAGGAAGTAGCTCTCTATAGCCTTTTTAGCAGGTCCACCCACATACTTTCGCAAGTAATATATATTTTCTTCGGCTGGAATGTTTTTCCGATCAATGAGTGTCTGAAATGAAACCTTCCAGTCATTGAATCTGAGTGGGTCGCCATTGAATATTGTTGGTTCAGGTATAGGAAGACGACCTGCACTGATGGACTCTGCAAGTGCTCTAACAAGAGCTGCTGTGCTGTCATCCTGCTTTGAATGTGCCCGGTCTTGTGGTGAAGAATGGTGCTGCAACAGATTATTTTCATGTTTAACTTCTTCCTTTTCCTTCATACAGACACTTTGATGGAGTAGACTGCTTATTTCTTTATCTGAGCACTCACTCTGATCATACACTCGCTGACGTGCCTTAGCAGCCTTTAACTTTTTAACTATCTCTAGTCGCTCCAGTTGTCTCCGCTTTGCATCTAGCACCTTTTGTCTCTCTGCAGCTTCAGCTTCAAGCCTTTCCAATTCCTCAATGCAACACTCTTGTTCTAGTAGTACTTCTAGAGTAGCTTCATTGGCAGCAACTTCAGCAGCGGCATCTTGTCTGCTAACAGAAATCCGACTTGAATGTCTGGAGCTGCTTTGAGCATGAGAGGACTTAGTGCATTGGGATTTGATACTTATCTTGTCTGAGGCTACAGACTTGAATATAGACGATGTCGCCCTGTTGCCTCGTTGTTCATCTCCTCCACCGTTATCTGCTGTCTCCAAACGATCCTTTGCAGTTTGGATGATCTTCCTGGTTACTGCATCACAGGTGTCAATTCTGCGACGTGTGTCATGGTCAGGGTTGTCTATGCGCCTTAACTCATCATAAGCAATGTTCAGATTCTCTGAGGCAGCACTTATTTTGCTTATGTGTTCATGTAGCAGGTTGTTTGAGCATTGTCCACTCAAAGCTTGCTTGGCGTCTTTAGCAATAGCCTTCCACTCCTCATAGCTCACAGTGAAACGGTGAGCAAATCTTCTTATTTGCTCATTGTACAGTTCTTGGCCCTTTTCTGTTAACTTTCGGTCTCTTTGGCTTCTTCGTGGTTCTTGTGAGGAAGTGTGGTCATTAGCTCTTGTGCCTTTAGTAGCCTGTGGTTGCATGTCTATGCACTGCTGCTCTATACTTTCACCTACATTAACCTGCTTTCTCCCAGAGGTAAGACTAGGCTCTGACATTGTTACTTGGTGTACTTAAATTTGGGTTAAATCTAATTTGGCCTGTTGCTAAGTGATTCAGCTCCCATTAGCTATTCACATTTATACTATTTTTACCACTAATATTATTTTTTAGAACATATTCACTTCTACTTCACACAAATCAATATCACGTTGTTCTATGAAATGCAAAATTCAGTCTCTTGGTTGTAGCTTAGTTAACACTTAAACATACACACAACTATACCGTATGAATATGAAGGCAAAAAATGTGTCAGTCTCTTGTGGGAAATAGTTTAAGCTTCTTTGCATCAGCTGGATTCATGGTAAGGCGCCTGGATTCTTCTGTGGATGCTGCGGCTGTGTAAATGTCAGGGGCAGATGCACACTCTTGGATGTAGAGATGTCCCTTCTTGTCCATGGATCACGGCTCTTTGGTACTGTCTTCCTCGTCTACTCATGCAGAGCAGATGAGTTCTCACTGTAGCTCCTCCAGTGACAGGCATGAGGCAAGAGGTCTTGATTTGAATACAGGGCTTTAATGCTGGTCAACCCGTGAGAACTGGTTTAAAGAAAGAAAAAATACATTAACAAAATAATGCCATATGCATGTCTCGCACATCTGGCGTTATAATCAAGCTCATACAGCTAGACACTTTATGTGTATTTTACACCAAAAAATGACGCACGTAAACACAAACACCCTCATAGCAAAATAAATAGTCAACAAACCTCATTGCTGCTTATCACACAGAGGTGCTAAACATCCTTTTAAATGTCCTTTATCTTCTTCTGTATACTTTCTTTGTAAGTATGCACTTAAACACGATAACAGTGGAAAAATAATTCGCTTTTGGCGGTAAAGTTTCCTCGGTGCGTCGCTAAAGGCGCTAGGGTGACAACACTCGGGCGGAACCAATAATTAGTTCCGTCTTGCTGTAAACGTACAATTCAGAAGAAATTAAATAATAAAAAGTGCAAATACATGAACTAAACTGGCGACAGAGGCAGTTACAGTGTCATTTCTTCAGTGTTGTCACATGAAAAGATATACTCAAATATTTACAAAAATGTGAGGGGTGTACTGACTTTTGTGAGATACTGTATGTCTATATAATCAAATCCATAATCCCTTTCCTGTACACAATGCACTTACCAATCATTCAATGAGACAATTGTCCTGGATGGATGTGTTGTAGGGGGTTGTGGTTCTCATCATCCCAGGGATGGGGAGCTTTGGCTGGGCATGAGCTGCTGCTGTCCTGGCCTGAGTAGGTGTAGATGGATGACTGCTATATGGTGGAATGCACTATATGTCTCAGGCAATGAACTTGGTCACCCTGTACAGTATATCCAGGTGGTGTGTGTGATACAGAGAGAGAGAGAATGTGTGAGTATGTATAGAGTGTGTGTATGTGTGTGTGTGTGTGTGTGTGTGTGTGTGTGTGTGTCCTGGGCCCGTATACACACAAGTCTCAGAATAGGAGTGCTGATCTAGGATTAGTTTTACAGTTTAGATAATATAATGAATATGATTATATGGACCAGGGGGACCTAATACCAGATCAGCACTCCTACTCTGAGATTATTTATGAATACGGCCCTGATCACACCCTGGCCCAGCGCCAGAGAGATCCAAGCAGGTTATGCTTTGTCATAGCACCTTGATATCAGTACCAAATTTCTGCCTTAACGAAGGTCAGGCCCACCCACAGAGCTCCAGGGTGGAAGCCAGATCAGGTGCTGTGGACTCTACATAGACCAAGACACAGGTCAGACACAGCTCATCACCTCTGGTTAGATAACCACTCTGGGTTGGAGTGTTGAGCTGTGTCCACCACTCTGTGGAAGATGTTTAAGGTGACGTTGCAATGATAGTCTACCTGTTTGAAGAGATTTTGAAGGTGACGTTGAAATGTTAGACTGCCTGTTTGAAGAGATGTTAAAGGTGACGTTGAAACGTTAGACTACCTGTTTGAAGAGATGTTATAAGTGACGTTGAAATGTTAGACTACAGTACCAGTTTGAAGGAAGAAAGCATATAATGAGGAATTCATCTGGGCCTGAATGATTTAGTGCTTCAATACCATACAGTGAGGGAAAAAAGTATTTGATCCCCTGCTGATTTTGTACGTTTGCCCACTGACAAAGAAATGATCAGTCTATAATTTTAATGGTAGGTTTATTTGAACAGTGAGAGACAGAATAACAAAAAAACTCAGAAAAACGCATGTCAAAAATGTTATAAATTGATTTGCATTTTAATGAGGGAAATAAGTATTTGACCCCCTCTCAATCAGAAAGATTTCTGGCTCCCAGGTGTCTTTTATACAGGTAAGGAGCTGAGATTAGGAGCACACTCTTAAAGGGAGTGCTCCTAATCTCAGTTTGTTACCTGTATAAAATACACCTGTCCACAGAAGCAATCAATCAATCAGATTCCAAACTCTCCACCATGGCCAAGACCAAAGCTCTCCAAGGATGTCAGGGACAAGATTGTAGACCAACACAAGGCTGGAATGAGCTACAAGACCATCGCCAAGCAGCTTGGTGAGAAGGTGACAACAGTTGGTGCGATTATTCGCAAATGGAAGAAACACAAAAGAACTGTCAATCTCACTCGGCCTGGGGCTCCATGCAAGATCTCACCTCGTGGAGTTGCAATGGTCATGAGAACGGTGAGGAATCAGCCCAGAACTACACGGGAGGATCTTGTCAATGATCTCAAGGCAGCTGGGACCATAGTCACCAAGAAAACAATTGGTAACAAACTACGCTTTGAAGGACTGAAATCCTGCAGCGCCCGCAAGGTCCTCCTGCTCAAGAAAGCACATATACAGGCCCGTATGAAGTTTGCCAATGAACATCTGAATGATTCAGAGGAGAACTGGGTGAAAGTGTTGTGGTCAGATGAGACCAAAATCGAGCTCTTTGGCATCAACTCAACTCGCCGTGTTTGGAGGAGGAGGAATGCTGCCTATGACCCCAAGAACACCATCCCCACCGTCAAACATGGAGGTGGAAACATTATACTTTAGGGGTGTTTTTCTGCTAAGGGGACAGGACAACTTCACCGCATCAAAGGGATGATGGACGGGGCCATGTACCGTCAAATCTTGGGTGAGAACCTCCTTCCCTCAGCCAGGGCATTGAAAATGGGTCGTGGATGGGTATTCCAGCATGACAATGACCCAAAACACACGGCCAAGGCAACAAAGGAGTGGCTCAAGAAGGAGCACATTAAGGTCCTGGAGTGGCCTAGCCAGTCTCCAGACCTTAATCCCATAGAAAATCTGTGGAAGGAGCTGAAGGTTCGAGTTGCCAAAAGTCAGGCTCGAAACCTTAATGACTTGGAGAAGATCTGCAAAGAGGAGTGGGACAAAATCCCTCCTGAGATGTGTGCAAACCTGGTGGCCAACTACAAGAAACGTCTGACCTCTGTGATTGCCAACAAGGGTTTTGCCACCAAGTACTAAGTCATGTTTTGCAGAGGGGTCAAATACTTATTTCCCTCATTAAAATGCAAATCAATTTATAACATTTTTGACATGCGTTTTTCTGGATTTTGTTGTTGTTATTCTGTCTCTCACTGTTCAAATAAACCTACCATTAAAATTATAGACTGATCATGTCTTTGTCAGTGGGCAAACTTACAAAATCAGCAGGGGATCAAATACTTTTTTCCCTCACTGTATATACAGTACATGCCTTGAAACACTATATTATTTGCTTGATTTGTGTTTGTGAGTTGTGCCTCTATAAATAAACCCTCCTAGATTATTACTTGATCTTCTACTGGCCTAGTCATCCTTCTCTGCTACTGTGAGAGGTGACGAGGCAAGAGAACAAGTGAGAAGAAATTACGCGGACGACTACAAATAAAGTGTGAATCAGAAAACTGGAACCAAAAAGGGTGGAAGGGGAAGAAAGTACAAAAGAAAGGAGAGGGTAAATATATAATATGAAGTGTAGAGATGCACTGTGTGTTGCTCTGGGGCCTGGGGGCCAGTGTCGGGATGTTGGGAAATAAACACAACCTAGCTGTTCTGACAGGAGCCTCAGCTAATCACTGGGATTGCTGTGGTGTGTGTGTGTGTGTGTGTGTGTGTGTGTGTGTGTGTGTGTGTATACAGGACAGCATGTGTGTGTGTGTGTGTGTGTGTGTGTGTGTGTATACAGGACAGCGTGTGTGTGTGTGTGTATACAGGACAGCATGTGTGTGTGTGTCTTTGTATGCAGCTAGGACAGGGCGTGTGTGTGAGTGAGTGTGTGTGTATTTAAATTAATGTGTGTGCGTGTTTATGGTGTGAATGTGTGTGTCTGCATGCATGCGTTCGTGTGTATGAATGTGTGTGTCTGTCAATGCGTCTGTGTGCAGACTCACATACATGCACGTCATTGTGTGTGAGCGGGGGGCTAAACGGTGTTCGTTCAGTTCAGAGCACATTCCTCAGTTGATTTAGCAGGATTTAAGATGGGGAGGAATGTGTCAAGGCTTCAGCTTTACTCCACACAGCAGTGTAAACTAGCTGTGAGGAATCCTGAGGTCCCACTCTGCACTGACGGCTGACCGACACCTGGCTTAGAGAGAGAGGAGGAGAGCGAGAGAGAGAGGAGGAGAGCGAGAGAGAGAGGAGGAGAGCGAGAGAGAGAGGAGGAGAGCGAGAGAGAGAGGGAGGGAGGGAGGCGGGTAGGAGAATGAGGGAAAGAGGTTGAGGGGTGGAGGGGGAGAAAGAAAAAGAGGGATGGAGAGACCAGAGTGAGAGCAATAAAAAGAAAAAGAGAACAAGGCCTAATGAAGAAAGAGGATACAGGACGACAGGGTAAGAGATGGGAAGGAATGGGAGACCGAACGTGATTTATATTTCATTGAAACACCAGTAGAGAACAAACAAATGAATGGAAGAGCGACAGAAATACAGGTGAAACCAAGAACCGGTGAAACCAGCGCGACTAAAAACAACAAGATAACTAATATAAAATATACTGTGTCTGTAAAATGTATATAGCTTCAGAACTTTTGTGAAACAGCACAGTTAAAAATATATGGCAAATACAAAGACAGAAACCAGTGGAGTTCAGAAGCTTGCCTTTATTTGCTGAAAAGGATGGAATGATATGATGAGAACCAATGAGAGTGGAATACAGAAAGATGCTGTTCTATAGGTCAGCTCCATTGGACATCATCTGCCATTGGTCAATTATTGTGCAACTTTGAATGGAGATAGAGATCACAATCGCCAATGTCCTATAAAGAGAGTAACATAACTTTGTCTATTTCTCTGGTTTAAACATTTATAATAACATTTAAATCAACATCATCAAAACAATTTAAACAAACTGCTGTATTCGCCAAAAGCCAGGACCTGTAAAGTGATGCAAAATTATCTCACCAATCAATCTAACACAGACCAAAATCAGCTAAAAAAGCATCCAGTGTAAGACATTTGTATTTTGAATTTATAGTCCTGAGAGAGTGTGTGTGTGTGAGTGTATGTCCGCCTGTATGAGTGTGTGTCAGAACGTGTCTGTTTCTGTTTGTGTGTGTGTGAGTGTGTACATGTGCATGTGTGTGTCTGTTAGCGTGTGACCGTGTCTGTGTCTGTGTGTGTGTGTGTTATGTGTGTGAGAGAGTGTGTGTGTGTGTTAATCTAACAAACACTATTGCGCCTTTGGAACAACTTACAGACTTCAGATTCAGATAAAACATCAGAATAGAGGGATTTTTACAAAATAAAAGCCCCAATTTCAAAATAAAAGCCACACTCCTTCACATGGCACAGACGCAGCATCCATTAATAAAACCCCTATTCAAAATGTCACTTCTAACAAACACCCCATCATCATTCGTACCAGCAACACAAGCACAGTTAAAAAGCATTGAGATCAATGAAACAGCCAGGTTTTTACGTCTACCTCTAGTTTTTAGGTAACAAAGGCCTGCGTCATCGGGTAGTGGGTTGATTTGACATATAAATGGCAACCACAGACCAACGACCAGGACCCTAAAGTGAAAAGGCAAAAAACTACAACCAGTGCGCAAAGACACCCAACTTCCTCCTTCGCTGTACGTAAACATGACCTCACTTCCTGAATTCATGACTTCACTTCCTGAAATTACCCCGCCCCCACCCGTTATAGTTTTACCTCATAAAATGCATACAAGTGCAATCTACCTCCATTCTTTGCATTCTCCGAGCATATATCATATGCTCAGCTGGTAGAGCACGGCGCTTGTAACGCCAGGGTAGTGGGTTCGATCCCCGGGACCACCCATACACAAAAATGTATGCACGCATGACTGTAAGTCGCTTTGGATAAAAGCGTCTGCTAAATGGCATATTATTATTATATTATTATTATTATTAAAGTACATCCACACTACCTGTCCTTCCTCGCCCCATTCATCCCACATGTTTCATTGTTCATTTAAATAAAGCTACAGAGACAGTACAGGTCAAGTCAAACTGCACAAGAAGAAGAAGGTCAGAATTAGAAGGACAAAGCCAAATGAAAAAAAGGCAGGAAGAAGCAAGCGCCCTGTCATCGGAATCCCCCTCCCCCACCCATCCGCCCCTTCCCTCCCCATTTGGCCCCCATGAGGCCCCTGGTGGCCCCTCACACGGTGAGAGAGATGAAGCTGTTGTATCTCTGGATGTTCCTCTTGAGGATCTCCGAGCAGGGCCCCAGGACCCGTTCGAAGCGGGGCCGGTCCAGCTTCACACACTTCAGTGGCCCCCGGGCCACCACTGTGGCCGCCCGCGGCCTGTTCAGCAGCAGGGCGATCTCACCTGGAGGACAAGGTGGGGTCAGAGGTCAGGGGTAATTCTGTTGACTTTCATGAGGGTCATTACCTATGATGATGATGACATATAATGTTGGGGTCCCTATAAGGATGTTTGGGTACACATACGTTTGTTTGGGTCCCCATAAGGTTGTGTTCTTTCAGGTCATTGTGTTCTATTCAGTTCCTGGTGTGTGTTGAACAGGTTCCTAACAGTTCCTGGTGTGTGTTGAACAGGTTCCTAACAGTTTCTGGTGTGTGTTGAACCGGTTCCTAACAGTTCCTGGTGTGTGTTGCCAGGACGTCAGGAGAGAAGGGTCCGTAATGTAGCATTAGCCTAAGAATGTGTGTGTGTGCGTGTGTGTGTAACGTTACCCACTCACCAAAGTAGTCTGATGGCCCCAGACGACCAACCTCGACGTACTCCTCATTGTCAGACCTACGCTGGAGAACAGAGGCTGTACCCTAGAGATAGAGAGAGAGAAAGAGAGAGAGAGAGAGAGAGAGAGGGGGGGAGGGAGGGAGGGAGAGAGAGATCATTTAAAATCTAATTTATGCACATAAAGCATTCTGCAGACCCCATGTTTTTGGGAGGAAAGAGAGAAGAGGAAGGGAAAGAGACAGAGAGAGGGAGAGAGGAGAATAAAGAAAGAGAGAGA